>NW_015150934.1:228406-233182 GCF_000732505.1 Cyprinodon variegatus | reverse complement strand
AGATAAATCCAGCAGATCTAAAGCTCACCTTTTTCTCTCCAGTCTAAATAGTTACCTGGTATCATAGAAAAAACACAAATTAAAATATGATCCCACAGAAACACCACAGATATGAGGTCATTTATAAAGTCACCAAATCAAATATTAGAGGCAGTTTTGGGTCAATTATAATTGACTCAAATATAATGAAGAAATAGTTTTAATATTTCAAAGTCATATAATCATTCATGCATTATTAACTATAATTTTTTAATTTGCAAATTAAAAATGTAATTTTTCAAACTTGTTAATTGAATATTTAGTTAGCAAATTAAATATTTATCCTTAGATTAAAAGTTTGAGTTTCTATCCAAAAGTTTGCAAATTAAATATATATATATATTTTAAAGTAAATAATTAGCTTTTAAAATTTTAGTTTTAGTTTCTGAAGTAATACGTTAAGGATCAACAACCAGCATCAGCCACCGGTTCCAGATTCCTCTTTTATTTCGCCTCTTTCTCTGAGCCTCCCAGAACTCCACGTTTGTGTCGCCAATTAGCCTCACCTGCACTCGATCGGACCGAGCCACAATTAAACAGGTAGAAAAAATAAAAAAGTCTTAACAGAGAAACATGAATATAATTATTCATCTAATTTACAAACTCATCTACATAATGAAAGAGTCTGAAAAATAAACAATGTGATACCAGATAACTCAAAAAGTTACTTTAAAGAAAAACAAAGTGTTTCTCCAAAGAAAACCCTCTGATTGGTTGCTCCCAGTGAGGTAATCAATGACATCATCTGGCCATTTTAGCAGGAAATTCTGGGACAAACAAAGGTGAGTAAATAAAATAAATACCATTAATATACTTTGAAACTAAATAAAAAAGTTGAACCAATAATCCAGAAGTAGCATCTTTAAGCTAAACATATAACTAGATGGAAACGGCAACAGAAAGCAAACATCAAACAAACATGAAGTGAAGCAAAGCTGCAAAATGATGTTTAAATTTAAGCTTATAGATAAAAAACAACAATAAGTGAATAAATAAGCGGTGAACACAAACTGAACCACTTTGTTTCATAGTTGTAGATTAAATTCTTATTTCACAAAGTAAATATATATTTCTAAATCAAATATTTCACCATCTAAATAAATATATAAATTTTTTAACTACTATCAGCAGCTTCTGTTCATCATCCACGTCATCCTGCGATAGAGAGACTGAACCGTTTCTATCACTGATTCCTCTACATGTCCAGACTAATAGATCTACATCAACACCGCCAACCAGATAGTAGAACAGGATTCTATAAACAGAGCACCCCCCCACTTCACCTCCTTACTGCTGAAATGAAAGCCTGGTTCACCTCCTGCACCGAGGAAGAGATCTCCTTAGTAGGAACCAAATCAGTTTGATCAAAGTTTCTCTCCTCCAATAGTTCCTCCGTCCATCAGTTCAAAATGACTCAAAGTTGTTTTTTATTCTTGAAAATGTTCAAGGTCATTTTTTAACCAAAGTGATAAAGACATGCATGAGAAAAGGCATTTGTCATTGTATTATATTTGTTCTACATCATGTCAACCATAAATGCTGAAAATTTCAGACCTTTAGCTACATTAGATCCAGAGCTGCAGGGTTTTGAACCAGCGTCTCCAAAAATCTCCAAATTGTTCCAAATGGTTTCACTTTGTTTTACTATTTAGAATAACACAGACATTTTGATGGCCACAAAACATTTATGAAGCAAGTATTTTTTCACTATTTTCACAATCATTGTATATAAGAAAATGTAGAATTTTTACACCTTTAATAACATAAAAATCTATAAAATATATTAAAACTGCTGCTTTTCAAGCTAAAATAAGCCCCACTGCCTTTTCTGAGCTACATTTATCTTTTTTTAGCCTTAAACATTGTAATAAAATAAAATCCTCCTCCTTTCATCAGAGTTATGTGACTGCGCACTAACCCAGGTCTGCTGACCAGGAAGCTTAGAGGGGACGGGGCCCTTTCTATCGGGGCCCCTACACTGAAAAAATAATGCATCCAGATTATTCTTAATCATATTGTTTTGTGTCCAACCCTGCTAACATGAAACTATTGTCTTAAAGTAACTAAATGTGTTTAATTAAATGCTGAAAATGGTTGCATATTTTTTTCAGTGCATCATGCAGCACTCAGCACATTAGACAGGCCCTAAAAACGTCTAAAAACGTATCTTTACACATCAGCTTTTAACACAATTTTATTTATTTTTTACTTAATTTCTCTCCATTATTACTGATTTGATCTATTTATTGATTTCATTTTATACGTTGTTGTTAAATGTTTAGCTTATAAACACATTGTAAGTTTTTTCTGTTTTTTATCTTTGATGTTCAGCACTTTGGTTGCTGTTAAAACACTTTATAAATAAACTTAAAAAATAAAGTTAATCAGGAAGTAAAACTTCAATAAAAGTGTGAGCTCCAGACAGAGTTAAGCTCCCTGGAGGTCAGAAATAGAAACCAACTGCTGCAGAGAGTCTGTGTGTGTGTGTGTGTGTAGACAGAGTTAAGCTCCCTGGAGGTCAGAAATAGAAACCAACTGCTGCAGAGAGTCTGTGTGTGTGTGTGTCGGGGGGGGGACAGTTGTCGTGCAGCAGGTGGTGGTTGAGGATTTATTTAGACGTCCAAACCTCGCAGTCAGCTGTGAAGCAACACGAGGCTCAGGCAGGACCTGCTGGGACCTGAAGGACCTGCAGATCCCACCACCCGTCCAGACGAGAAGGTTGCTGCGTTTTCCTCCGGCTGAACGTTCCTCCAAACCCCCGGAGCTGATGGAAGGACTCTGATCCACGATCGGCTGGAGGTAAAACTAACACTGAAGGTTTGGAGGTAAAAGTTTCCTGCAGGACAGAACGTGCTTAGAACCTCCATGTGTTCCTCAGATTCAGTAATGCTCATCCTCACTGAGGCTCTTTCTAACATCATCATCTGTAGTTCTATAATAATTCAATAATATTAAATAGATAAAGGTTTGATTCTTATAGAGTGTGAAACAGTGAGACGTCGTATGTTTCCTATTTCTGCAGAGGGACCAAGCTGCAGGATTTAATTTACTGATTAATCTCCATTAGAGCTGAAAACGAGGAGCTTCATCCAAATGATTTGTTTCTGGTTTCAGAAACATTTAAACCTTAAAAATCAAACATTTTATCTTTCAGCTGCTCTGCTGAGAAATTCATCAATAATTACAAATACAGACGGATATCTGATGGAGGTTCCTCTGTGGTCAGATGAACTTCAGAGTGTTGAACCAATGGCAGCAGAGCATCACTCTAAGCCCCGCCCCCTGCACGCTGATGTTTGGTTTGTTAGAAATAAAGGCAACAGGCAAACAGACAAAAGTCCATGTTTCAACACAGAGAGGCGAACGCCTCCAAAGATCCCAGAACAAACATGTCCTCCCGTCCAGCAGGTGGAGAGCGTCACTGAACCTGAAGAGAAGGTTCATCAGCTCAGACACACAGGAAGCTCATTTTGAAGGTTCAGATGTTGATGAAGCCTCTTCCAGCGTCGCTGCGTCTCTCACATCACTATCAACATTTTCACAACAGTTACGAGCAACCAGAGCAAACCTGCTGCTTCCTATTCAGTCAGTCAGTCCGTCAGCAGATGAAGCCACACAGCTTTGACTGGTTTCTAATTCCACCGTTTATCCTGGAAACGATTTCTAATGCTGAGAAAGTTAGAATTTTATTCACCAACTGAAAATACTGAAGGCAGCACTTTATTTTCACACACTTAGTTAAACTTTACCGTATTTAGTGGAATTCAGTTTGAATGTGTCTGTTTTTACATTTTTACAGCATTTGATCTTTGAAATTTTGCAAAATGTGCAAAACTAAAAATACATCGACCCCCCCCCCACCCCCCTCTGTGGAGACATCACTGTAAACATTCCTGCAGAACATGTTGGGAATAAAGATACAACATTTATAGTCAGGGGCGCCGTATGGGGGGGGAGTTAGGAAGATTCTAAGGGCCCTTGAGTGAGGGGGGGGCCCAAAAGAAGAAGAAAAGATTTGTCCCACTATAATTTCCAAATATAAAAAGAAAATCCCAAAGTGAAATAAATAATTTTTGTGTTCTGCCTGATTTTTAAGGAGTAAACAGCAAAACCAAGCATGAATATATTGACCTCTCCTGCATCGCATCATTTCTCTCCGTCTGTCGCCGGCAGTTTGCTCGTACCGCGGCTAAAGCGCCACGCATGCCTCATTTTAAATAGTGATAATGAATGAAACACATCAATGCATCTCTACAGCAGTTTAAAAGCTTACATACATCTTTTTCTTGGTGGGGCCCAATATCAGTGTCTATCATGGGACTCCAAATTCTGGGCAGCGCCCCTGTTTTTATAGCGTTACTGTGACGTTCTTCTCTGTCAGTTTTATCTAAATCACAGCCAACGTCTTATTTTACAAACAGTATCTTCTTGAGAAGCGAACTCAGGCTTACTGCACCGTGATGTCACTGCTGGCAGGAGGGAGGGGTTACTATATTTGAGCAAAATGGCCGCTCCCAGACTCGGTTATCGCCACGAAATTTATGGTTTCATTTTTTTATACTGATTAACGCTAAATTAATAAAATCACAGCAAACGTATTCGTTTTAGAAATCGCATTTAATTGGAAGGTGAACGACCGCAGAGAACGGATGTTCTGTATGAATAAAGGACCAGAAATTGAACACTTTGGACAAAGAAGGTGGTTAGAGGGGCGTGAAGGAAAACATCTATGTTAAG
>NW_015150934.1:224914-227526 GCF_000732505.1 Cyprinodon variegatus | reverse complement strand
AGTCAGTAATTCCTTCTAGATATCTTAAATTGACGTCTCCTTACAAGATAATAGTAAATCTGAGGTCATTTCGACTAGTCAGTAATACTAGTACTATTCATGTAATTAGAGATATCTTTAAATCGCTAAAACGTTTAGTCATAAAACTATTCGAGATATCTTGAATGTAAAGGTGATACAACCAAATTTATGTTAAAACGGCTTGCCATACACTGTAAGCACAACATCCATGTTCTCTAAATGAAGACAAATTATCCTTTCCTCCAACCTTTGCTAACAAATAGACGCATATTTAGTGGATAAAATTCTTTCAGGTTTAGGTTCTGAAGCAGACATCGTTTCCATTGTCATTACTTATTTTATCAATAATCATTCTGCAAAAAAAAGATATTTACAAGTAAAAATATCTACATAAATTGATTATTTAATACGTTTTTATCTATGATTTCACTGAAGACTCTTAGATGACTTGCAGAGACACATAATTTTCTCTTTACCCCATAAAACACAAAGTCTAGTTCTGAAAAGAGCATGAATTCTGTACTTAGCTTTAATTTCAGTATTTTTATGTGCATAATTAACCGCTGTATGTTTATTGTCAAGTAAATGTTAATATATGAAAATTAAAATGGTTTGAATATTCCACTTGAGTATTACTGTTGCCACCGTCTGTATTAGAGGGGTGGCCACAGGGGTGGCCAGTGATTGGCTTAGGGTGGCCATGGCCACTCCTGGCCCCCCATGTAGCTCCGCCCCTCTTGTCCAGAGGAGGGCGCTCTTCTGTGTTGGGCCGTGCGTCTAAATCCAACTGAGAATCTGTGTTGCGTCTTTAAAGCTGCTGTTAAAAGATGTTCTACTTATTTAGTTTGATCCAATAAACCTGTGTCTCCTCAGCTGGAGCTTCCTGTCGGATCCTTCGCTGCAACTCTGAGTTTGTTGCTGCAACGGTCCACCTGAGCAGCAGCGGTGCAGAAGCTCTTGGCAAGGACTCAGCAAACTCAGCCTACTGCAGTGCCCTGCGCTCCTACAGCATGTGCACCAAGAGGATGGCGCGACCATGTCGAGGAGACCTAGCTTACCACTCTGCAGTTCAGGGTATTGAGGACCTGCTCATCCAGCACCGCTGCCCCCGAGGGGGGCCAACAGCCCAGCCTCGGCCCCAGGCACAGGGCACGGTGTCCGGAGACACCTGCCTCTATGAGAAGAACCACTTCAGCAGGGAGGGCCAGATGCCAGAGTACCTGTACTGCAGTATCTTTGGAGATCCACATATTCGAACGTTTAATAATGACTTCCAGACGTGTGCTGTGTCGGGGGCGTGGCCTCTCATAGACAATGACTACCTGTATGTACAGGTCACCAGCATGCCAGCTAAGGATGGGATGTTCTCTACAGTCATCACTAAGGTGAGCTAAAGTTTAGCTCTAGTTCTGCTACCTGAGGGGGGGATGCATTGTGCTCGGTGCATCAACCCCCCCAGAAACAGCCTGTGAAGAGGAATCACAGCTCTATGGCAAGCTGCGTTTCTATTTATTCAATATCTTTGATTCACAGCATCATATCTGCCAATAGTTCACAGCTACAGTGCAGTAGTTATATATTTGGTCAGTCTGGCTCAACATTCTATGGATTTTTATACTGTAGTTATATTAATTAATCACCAAGTGAGACTTTTGGACAAATGGCAGAAGCATTAGTCCTATTAGTAGAAAAAATGCTAAACTCGTCCTTAAATGACCCCAGCCAGTTGGTCACTCCTCTACAACTCTGTTGTAATAGAAGATAAAAGAAACAATGTGTAAAAACTTACTGATATACATCATGAATTCACTTCAAAAATACGTTATTGATCCCAAAGATAAATTAAATGTTGCTCTAACTCTTAGGGATTTTTTCCATGCAGTTGTATAGATCATTAGCTGCAGACGATACGGTCTGGGGGGGTAAATCTGTTACCTAGCTACCTATATTAACTTGTTTAGTTTAGTCATGCTAGAACGGTTCCTCACTGATATCCACTATGCTGCAGCTCTAAAGGCGGGAATTACTCAAACAAAAATGGCGGCGCGGTCATAACATGCAGGATCTTATGTGCCTGGATAGCGTCCTCCACCCAAATTTCAATGACAGCCTCGGTCTCGCCATCATCCCAGGTCGCACTACGCTCTTTTGATGCC
Source organism: Cyprinodon variegatus (assembly GCF_000732505.1). Lineage (NCBI taxonomy): Eukaryota > Metazoa > Chordata > Actinopteri > Cyprinodontiformes > Cyprinodontidae > Cyprinodon > Cyprinodon variegatus. Next base: position 225,349 of record NW_015150934.1, on the reverse strand, counting down.
ATTTATTGTTGATAAGCTGAGAAGGAGTTTTTGTTACGAAAAGGTGAAAAGATCAAAGCCAGACATCTCAGCTGACTGTAAATAGGAGATGATGTTCTGCTCATTTGTTAGCAGATAATCGAGGCGTAGATGAACTGGTACTAGATGTGGCGAGATCTGGTTGTTTCTGGTACGGTCCGGTTCAGATGTGTTCTATTTACATTCATCAGTTCTATCGGTTACTGTTTCTAAAGGGAATGGAGGATAAGAATCCTTTAATGGGAGCAACAGTTCATTTAGATATTTAAATAGTAGATCCATCCAACCATCCATCCATCCATCCATCATCCATCCATCCATCATCCATCCATCCATCCATCATCCATCCATCCATCCATCATCCATCCATCCATCCATCATCCATCCATCCATCCATCATCCATCCATCCATCCATC
>NW_015150934.1:222566-224790 GCF_000732505.1 Cyprinodon variegatus | reverse complement strand
ATCCATCCATCCATCCATCCATCCATCATCCATCCATCCATCCTTGATGTCAAGCATAATCATGTGACCCATGTGTAGCACATTCATGTAGATGTAGCATTAGCATTAGAAGCAGTTAGCTGTGGTTGGTTTAGCGTGTTTTATGGTCTCTATTCATTAGGCTGCCTGCTAGTGAGTCTCTGGTTGTTGAGCAGAGATGTGGTGTTGATAGCAAGACAGACTAATGTCATCAATCCAGGAACAGGAACAAAATCATTCTTTACAGAGAAGCACCTGGACAGTAAGGTCAGCCAAACTAAAGATTGAATTCTGACTGAGTTTGTTTTATTTCTGTCTCTTCCATCCATGATTCATCTGGTTCCTCTGTGGTTCTGTCTCCATGCAGATTACCGTCATCTTTAAGAGCTGGCGTCAGTGCACCGACCAGCAGCTGTACCAGGCAGAGCTGGACAACGTTCCCGCTGCTTTCGCAGACGGCTCAGTGTGGAGCGCTGAGCGCCGCGGTGTCCGCATCCTGACGGTGAGAACCGACAGTCCCGGGTGGCACGCCGAGATCCAAGCAGCTTACATTGGTACGCTGATGGTGGTCCGACAGAGTGGCCGTTCACTCAGCCTGTCGATCCGCTCGCCCCGCGGCGTCGTAGAGGCCTTTGACCCAGATCACGACCTGCAGCTCTGCATGTGGGGCTGCCCCGCCTCCCAGAGGGTGAACACCCTCCACCCCCCAGCGCTGGATTCTCTAGCAGCAGCCGCTATTAGAGCGGAGGCTCATTGTGCTGCGCTCCTTCCTACTCAAGACATCTACTATCACGCATGTGTGTTTGACCTGATCTCCAGTGGAGACCTGAACTCCAGTAGAGCCGCGGTCAGCGCACTGCAGGACGCCCGAAACATGATCAGCAACAGGCAGGGCGTCCACCTACTTCCTGTTGCGGCTGCAGGACAAACGCAACTGAAGATCCTGCTGCTGCTAGGCATGCTGGGAATTCAAGGCGGGGCCTGAATGGACCTGGATCTTTTATGAAACACAACCTGCAACTGAGCTGAGAAGAATGGGATGATTTCATCACCGTGAGAGAGGTGAAGAGTTGCTAGGAGGTGAATAAGAGGAAAAGTTACGCATTTTTCCAGCTTTAGGCAAAACGTAAACATCCCTGGAGCTGCAACAGGAAACCTCCTCTGGGGAGTCGCTCATCTGCTGCACATCAAGATGATTTACTGTTTTATGGTTGGGCGGACTGGGGGGGGGCAAAGGATCCGTATTTATTACTGATTCATCATTAAAAAGTCATGTTATTCTTAGTCTGTCATAAGTTATTACTTCCAGTCAAAGGTGTTATTCTTCCTCCCTCCTCTGGTTACGTATCTGCAGGAGGGGGAAACGTTTCCATCTGAACCAGATCTAACCTGAACTACAGATTTAAGGTTTAAGGAAACTGTTTAGATTGTGAAGCTGCTGTTGATCAAGAGAAATTAGACTGTAAATCTATTTCTATCATTTCAGAGATTTTGTTTAAAAGTTGCATTGAATTATATAATTCAGAATGTTAGCATAAAGCAAAGGAAAAGAGCTAACCTGCTTTGTTCAGCCATATGTGGTGTCTGTTATAGTCTGCCTCTAATAAACGGACTACAGAATATGCCATTCTAGCCCAGCGGGGCTGTCGGTTTATTAACATGGAAACGGAGTCACAAAGAGGAGTGACCTCCTGGCTCAGTCACAGGGAGGGTCTGTGTGGACAATAGTTCCCATTGATATGGTGTCCAATGGCAAAAACATATAACCTCCCTTCACTAAAATGTCTAAATGGTTTCAGGAAAACTCTCAAAACCTCAGAACCTGTAAAGTCGGGCGTACACTCTACGATTCTTTGCCCTTTTCAAGCCGATTCTCCAGTTGTGCGTGATTTTTCCGATCTTGCTGACTTTCAGCCTGATGGTGCGTGGTGTAGTGACCAGGGGGTAACGAGGGGCGATCAGCCTCTAACGACCCCCCCCCATCAGGAATCATAGGTCAGGAGAAAATCAAACATGGTTGAAATTCAGTCGGCCGTCGTAAGGTGGTGGTGGGCAAATCTCTCAGCGGGCAAACAAGGATTCTTCTTCTTCTTCTTCCTCTCTGCTGTAAACCCAGCAGCATGGCGGGGGGGCAATGAGTGAAATGGAGTTCTTTCTGTCAAACTGACAGACCGTAGTAGCCACGTTAGCTCAGCCATGTCTTTGT
>NW_015150934.1:219295-220399 GCF_000732505.1 Cyprinodon variegatus | reverse complement strand
AGGAGGCGTCAGGCTGACCCGCCGGAGAGGGAGAGGAGGCGTCAGGCTGACCCGCCGGAGAGGGAGTGGCCTTTTTTCCCCGGCGGCGGCTCCTATGCCTGGAAGAAGCAGATGGGAGGGAAGGTCCAACAGCTGGAGATGGTGTGGTACAGGATCAGAGGTTATAGACTGCGTGGGAATGTCATGGAGTGATGGTTTGGGCGGTGGAGGTCTATTAAAAATCTGAGAAAAGGCATCCTGTATATTCCACTCTGCTAAAGCAATGTAACCAGTCTTTAGGAAAAAGTCATGAAAGTCAGGAAACTTCTCCAGTTTCTCCTTTACTAACTTAGGTGCATCACCCGCTTCCAAGGTGGGCTGATGACAGGTAGGCTGTCCAATGTGGATATTAAGAGAGAAAGGAAGTTTCTTATTGGGTTTGCCTCTGTGGGGTCCATGTTTTGGTTGGTTCCTTCTGTCACGTCCTGGTTGTGGTTTAAAGGACCCAAATGCAGAGACTGAGGTGAATTCTTGTAGTTTTAATGGTAACACAAACAATAGGGAGCAAAATCCAAAAATCCAGCTTAAATGTTACACAGACCAGAACAATGGAGACATCAGAGGAAAACAAGCACAAGGAGCCAGGGAGAGACGAGGTGAGAAGACAACAGCGACGAGGAACCAGCAACAACAAGGAACCATCAAGGAGTGACTGCAGAGGGAGAGTATATATAGCTGACTGAGACAAAGGCAGGGCTAACGAGCAGATGAGGAGCAGGTGAGAGGAGACAATGAGGGAACCAAGGGGAAAGGAACACACACAAGAGGAAAACAGAAAAACATGAGAACTAACATAAATCTAGAAACTACAACAAAATAGGAATTAAACCAATAAAACTAGGAAACATGGAGCAAAGTAAAGCACAATAGAACCAGAACCATGACACTGCTAGGATAGCCATGTCCTTTCTTTGAAGGAAAAGTCGCTAATATCCAGAATTAAAACGTCTAAAAGTTCTTTAGATCTGAAATGATTCCATCCTGTTCAATAAATGATCAGTGTTTTTAATTCAGAGTAATTTTCATGTGAATGTGCTTTACTGGAGGCATCCATGTTTGTCAAAG
>NW_015150934.1:214350-218863 GCF_000732505.1 Cyprinodon variegatus | reverse complement strand
ATCCATCCATCCATCCATCCATCCATCCATCCATCCATCCATCCATCCATCCATCCTGTTTTTCTGCTATTATGATCCCTTTGCTTCTCTGTAGGCTCCAGATTTCTGGTTGCTTGCATCTTTCTGGTCACTTTTGAACTTTTAGCTCAATCTTTCTACATTTACTCTTTTGTAATACAGCAGTTTCACACAAGCCTTTTTATTTTTTATCAGCACATGGAGCCTTCTGCAAACTTCAGGTCACTGGCCTCTCTCTGACTCAATACGCAGGCTTCCAGCAGGTCAAGCTGTGATACTCTTCAGCACACATGGAGCGAATACGTAACTCATGCAAAGCGCCGTCTCAGTCTTCCAGAGAAAGTGGGCTGAGTCACAGACAGGAATGACGCAGCATTCCAGCTGAAGGGAGCTTTTCCACTCGTGCAGCAAGAGAAAACCCCTCCCCCTGCAGTCACAGGGCCATTTCATCATCATGATGTCATAGCAGCAGTGATCTGCCCCTAATGGACAAAGAAGGGATTGTTTCTAATTTACCCCACAGGGAAAGTCAAACTGAGAAAGCTCCTTCTCTCCATAGAGCTGCCTGAGCGGATCAGTTAATGCAGTAGATTAGCAACATCTGGCTGCAAGATGCAGCTTCTTCCTAACTGCCTCTGGGTTTGTTTTTAGGAACAATAAAGGGCGATAAAAGTGAAAACCTCATTGGCTGCTACTAGTGTCTCTGCTGCTGTACGTGTGGCCCAGAGGCAGCTCCTTAGTGACTCAGAGTTCAGCAGAAAGCTGAATAAGATGCAGGGAGCCGGGAATCATGGGAGGATTTCAGGACTGGGTCCTTAATTAGATCCTGATTAGATCAGATCTGATAGAGAAACGTTCAGCAGGGCTGCAAATAATAGTTACTTTGCTAATCTAAGATTCATTTCAATTTTTCATCTTTTAGCAAAAGGAACTTTTTTTCAACAGAGTTTGAAACATGAATCTAAAACTGGAGGAGTTCTTGATGGATTCACGGACAGAGAGGATTTTTTTCACCTCGAATCGAAAATGTTTTAATTTCAGGTCTGGTTCCTCTTCTTTTTTTATTCTCATTCCACTGTCAGAAGTAGAGTGCAATGAAATTCCCCGTCTGCATTTAACCCATCCCCCCGGGGAGCAGTGGGCTGCCATTGTGCAGCCCTTGGGGAGCAGGGGACCCACAGTGGCAGTCTGTGGGAGCTGAACTCAGCTCTATCCCCTAACCTCTAGGCTGCCACTCCCCAAAGCAGGCATTAGCATGAAGGGTCTTGCTCAGGGACCCAGAGTGGCAGCACCACACTTCAGATAGTAATTGTTTGATCACTAAATTTTCCATTTTTTTCAGAAATCAATGAATCAAATTCATTGTTTTAACCAAAGTTTTTACAGAACTAATCTTTTTTTAAAGGTAAGCATGCAGTCACACATAAAGCAAAAAAAAAGAAGAAAAGACAAGCAGAACCGGAACCCTGGAGGCCAGAATCTTTAGCGATGATGTCAGAGGAGGCATAGATGCTCATATTAACGGCAGAAATGATGGAAGCTGGATCAGATCAGGAGAATCAGCGATAACGGCTTTTAGGAGTTCCTAAACATCTACTGGCTGATTAGACCCGGAGCGACTCAGAGACGGTGATGAAACTTTCTGTGAAATCTTCGAAGGGATGAAGGTGTGGATTCCTGCCACCCATGAAGCGAGGAAACATGCCTGGGACGTCTAAGCTTCTGGGGAGATGGTGGGCGGCTTCCTGAGAACGAGGCCTGCTTCAGGATGGATGCAGGATAAATATCGGCACCAGGAGAGGAGATGTTCTACATCCCAGGCTGCACAGGACGGGAGCAGATCCAGAGATAAGCTCAACTTTCTCCGCTGCTTCATTCTCCATCAGCAGAAAACAAGTCAGTACCGCCTCTTCCTCTGATTATTAGCACTGATAATTAACTTTAAACAATTAGACATTAAGAATGTTCTGTTTGATTTTGGATAAAAAATGGTTTCTTTAATACTTTTTGAATTTTTAAACTTCCTTATGATGATATTAAAATCCTGAAACTTGGTCAGATTAGAGGAAAATATTAGTTAAAAATATTTTAAAGATGCAGTTTATGAAGTTAGAATATCAGTTATCAGAGAATCATTGTTTATTAAAGGGAAACTTTGATGTTAAATGTAAATTCCTCACTAAATAAATTGATTCATATTTTTTTTTACAATTTTTATTCCAGTTAATAACAGATTAAGATTATGTAGCAGAGGCTCTTCAGCGCACTGAGGGATTAGGATTAGGCTGAAGTACAAATTACTTTTGCTGGAACCCAAAATACAATTAAAATGTAGTTCAAAGATGGCAGAAAAAAAGACACCGATATTTTAAAACTATTTTCAACTGAAATCTGTTCAACAAAAAAAGAAAAAATAATTATTTTAATGATAGAAAATGTTGAACTCACCAATGATTTAGATTAAGCTGTTTAGTCCCGACAATCAACCATTTTTAGGATAAATTTTTTATTTATCAATATTTATATCATTAGATGCAATAATTAACACATTTTCTTACCTTCCATTTCTTCCTGAGAAACATTAATCAATATTTTTGTGATTTTCTCTTATGTTTTGTTAATAATTCCTTTCTTATATAATTATTGATCATTTTGGATCATTTAGACGATTCCATGAATTAATCCTCTGCTGGAGATTTTCCTGATTTTTAAAACTGGGATTAAATCTTCCAGTCGGTGTTTTCTGGAGTAAAGAAGGAAAACTGCAGAGTTTAGATGAAGCAGATCTGATCGTTTAGTTTCATTTAATAAAGAATAAATTAGCTGAAGCACAACTCACCGCTCTGATAGCTTTATTATGTTGATTAGAAAAATAGGAAGAAAGGTTTTTATTTTAGACCCAATATTTCCTCACATTAGTTACAGAATGGAAGGATGAGAGAATTATAATAAATTTAGAGTGTATGTTTGCTTAAAATTAAAATGTAAGTAATACAGTAAAAAGTTTGGATATTTTAGATTTTGGATAATTTGGATGCTAATCGATGGTCGATATTGATTCCTTGAAATGTAGAATTTTTTATTTTCTTTAAGAAAACCTAAATTGGACATTCTTTTTGCTTTTGCGTAGCCTGATCATTTATATGTTTTATTATTTTTACCTGGTGAGGCTGTGAATACAGGCCTTCATGACTTCTTACTTTAATTTTTACACCTTTCTCTACCTTTGAACTCATTCTGTGTCTGAGAGCTGCTCTGACATCACATTTCTCCTTATGAGATCATTAACTATAACTTATTGTAATTCTAAATTAACTTTAACTTTTCTATTATGAAAAAAATATTTGTTATCTTCTATTTAAGTTTAGTGGAATCAAGTAGTTTGATTTAGTATTTAGTTGTATTCCAGCATGATCAGCAAATAGCGTAATAAATATAAATATTAAATTTTATTGATCTCACATTGGAGAAATTAACCTCAGGGAGCAGAGGGCCGCCATGGTGCGGCGCCCGGGGAGCAGAGGGCCGCCATGGTGCGGCGCCCGGGGAGCAGTGGGCTGCCATGGTGCGGCGCCCGGGGGGAGCAGTGGGCCGCCATGGTGCGGCGCCCGGGGAGCAGAGGGCTGCCATGGTGCGGCGCCCGGGGAGCAGTGGGGGGTTAAGGGTCTTGCTCAGGGACCCAGAGTGGAGGCAGTGGGGATCCAGCCGGGTATTTGCTCTGACCACTGGGCCGTCATTCCCCTAGCAAACGGTACAGACTTTGATAACTTTACAAAAACTAACTTCTGTTCTTAAAGCATGCCTCTGGTTCCAGACGGAGCTCTGTGGGAACCCATTTGCTGCTTTTACATCCTTCATGTGTGCAAACTGGTCTCTGTCAGTCAGCTACACTCCTGCATCCTTCCGTTTCATTCAGAGCTGTTCAGGATTTAATCTGATTATTCTCTCCGTCTCATCCTGTTCTCAACGCCGTTCAGACGAGCATTGATGGAGCTGATGGATGTTTTAGGAAGGGAATCTGGATCATGATGGTTCTCTGCTGATCAGAGCCGTTTGGTTCCTCAGAAACGTCCCCACTGGTCTCTTAAACTTACTGTAAACTGGGCCGTATCGTGAGTCACTGCAGGTTGCTAATGATTTATGGTCAGACACATCTGCTTGTAATTATCTGTAGCTTTGGTGCTGCAGGCTGAACATCACTGCAGGGAGAAACCACAGCTTTCATATGAGCCTGTCTGTGTGCTGCAGCTCCAAGCGCCATGAAATTCACTCAGACTTCCATTCATCACGCCTCGATTCGCTCTCAACGAATCAGAACCTGGATGCCAGAACATTTAAAAAACTTGAAACCATCCTCAGTGATCAGCAAAGTTCTGTTCTGTGTCTCAGAAATGCGGTCCTGCATCAGCATCACCGTCGCATGCTGATCCAATGGCCTCCCCAGCTCAGTGAAGACGGTTCCCCCCTTCATCAAATCAATCCAAAATGGTGTCAG
>NW_015150934.1:211691-213841 GCF_000732505.1 Cyprinodon variegatus | reverse complement strand
GCCTGCAATGCCCCATACCTGTCTATGTCTCTGAAAGGGGGGTCGTTAGAGGGAATAGTTGGCCTGGATGAACAGGTGAGGTCTTCTGTTCTCCTGTAAAGGGGTTGGAGCTGCGATGATAGCGGGAAGGAATCAACTCTATCGCTGCAATGGAGGTTTTTGAAAGCTGGAATCTGAGTCCAACCCCCCCCCGTTTAAGGTTGGTTTTCTCTCCTAACATAGATGTCTTTCTTCACGCCCCTCTCAAACCACCTGTCTTCTTTGTCCAAAATGTGAACATTCTGGTCCTCCAAAGAATGTCCTTTGTGGAGATGTAGCGCTGAGTCTTGTCCAGTGGAGGGCGCTCTTCCGTGTTGGGCCGTGCGTCCATGTCTGTCTCCTTGGGAATGTTTTTGGAATGACTAAACAGAACAATCAGATTTTTTTAATCCAAAAAAATTGGATCTGAGCATCAAGGTCTGCAGTGTGAATGAGGCTACGATGGCGTTAAAGGCTGCACTGATCCACAAGTCCAGTGGATTGCTTTTTTTTTCCTTTTTTAGGAATGACAATGACCTGGATGACTGAGAATCGTCACCAGCACATAGCCAAAGATCTTTACCATTGAAATTGGCTGATATCTTAAAAATAATAGTGTTACAATTAAAGAAATAGCTGCACAGGCATTTGACCATTTAGCCGGGCCAGGACAGTAGCAGCCATTCAAAAATTCCCTGCTTTACTCGTTGGGTCCTTGGCTGGTCCTTGGCTGGTCCTTTGCTGGTCCTTGGCTGGTCCTTTGCTGGTCCTTGGCTGGTCCTTGGCTGGTCCTTTGCTGGCCCTTTGCTGGCCCTTGGCTGGTCCTTGGCTGGCCCTTTGCTGACCCTTGGCTGGTCCTTGGCTGGTCCTTGGCTGGTCCTTGGCTGGTCGTTGGCTGGTCCTTGGCTGGTCCCCTAAATTTCCTTTTTATACATCAATCTTTGTACTATAATATTTTTTCGGACATTAAGATCTGAGAAGCGCCATCTCCTGGTCAGATCCTGTAATTTAGTGAAAGGATGGGTAAAAATAATATGTTGGGTTCATAGAGGGGATTTTGCTAGGAGTTGCAGGGGAGTGGACTGCCATTCGGCAGCCATTTTGAATGGCTGCTACTGTATGGGAGGTAATGGCACCACCACCAGTGCTAGCATTGTTTTTTTATTTCCTTAGCAGCNCTGCCATTCGGCAGCCATTTTGAATGGCTGCTACTGTATGGGAGGTAATGGCACCACCACCAGTGCTAGCATTGTTTTTTTATTTCCTTAGCAGCAATACAACTTTATTTGGTCTCTCAGCAACCAGCACAGCCTAGCCTGCACACAATTAGGAGGTGTTCGCACTTCTCATGTAGCTAATTTCTATTTGCCAGAGGCCTTAGCCCAGCTGTTGGGATTTTTCACTGCAGCTGCTTGGTGGGATCGTCACACAGAATGAATTCAGTTGAAGGAGAAGCTAACATGGATTTTAAAAATGTTTTCGCCCCTGTCATCGTAAGAGTTAAACAGTTTTCAGGAAACTCAAATTTTAAAATGAAACCTCTGTTGCAGTGAACCGCAGCTTCCTTTGCTTCCTGCTCCTCGGCCCGTTGGTGGATCCTGCAACTGGAAGATCTCTGCATTTCCAGCCAAGTTATGATGAAATGAAAAGCGTCGCTGAGGACCTTCGGAAGGTGCTGCAGAGCTACATCAGTAACCTTAAAGAAACGGTGAGGATCCTGGAATCTGTAACTGATCCCATCAAACATTAACTACCAGAATGGTTTTAATTACTCTCTTTGGCCAATATTTGTGTTTCTACAGAGAATCCTGAAAGACCTGGAAGTCCTGCAGTGCAATGAGAGTGTCGTCCCATTGAATAAGGCAAGCTGATGATCAAAAGATGTTAATTTTTACTATTTTTAATTCATGTTTTTTTAATGCCAGTATTTCAATAGTAAAGTACTAAGATTAATAGGACCTGGATGACTGCATGCTGAGCACATCATATACTGTATTTCTATATACTCACTGCTGCTGATTTAGCAGATGCACCTCGTTTACCTCGAGTGGCAGCCTTCAGAAAAAACCTCAACTCCTTACAGTTCAATTTGTTTAAACCAATTCACAACACCTCATCCCAGGGCTCTAAAT
>NW_015150934.1:204462-209057 GCF_000732505.1 Cyprinodon variegatus | reverse complement strand
ACTCTAACTAGAAGCTTTATCAAAAAGGAAAGTTTTAAGCCTAGCCTTAAAGTAGACAGGGTGTCTGGCGTGTACTTTATGGTTGCACATATTTATTCAAGATGGTGTTCTGGTGATTCTGGTTGGAACCAGCAGTTATTTAAGCTGCTGTTGCCTTTTTTTCAGCTCAAACCAGTCGTCCAGTTTTACCTCAGTAACATCCACTCACTGGATATTTGAATCTTTAGGCTGTTTGGCGTCAGCAGCCTGTAACAGAAAAAACTCTTTCTATCTCCCTTTAAAGGAATTTGACTTTAAAACGTTAAACAGCTTTTAGATGAAAGTGAAAGTGAGAACTAGATGAACTGCAGCTGGATGCAGTTTTATTCTGCTATTGACAAAAGCTCAAACACGTTTTCTAATGAAATGTTTTTTTTTATTGCAGACCTCCTTGTTGGCCAATAGGCTCCTTCACCTGCAGACCTGTGCAGAGAACCTCCAACCCTTCTCTTCAAATTTTGAGCATTTCTGTCTGCTGCTTGACCTGAACCGGGACCTGCTGCTACACCTGGTGAGTCACTGTTAGATGGTTTAAGGAGAGAAAGGAGAGATAAAGAAAGAGTGGAAAGAAAAGCAGGAAAGAAAAACTGAAAAAAAAGAGAGATGGTGAAGAAAATGGGATTAAAAATCTATCTAGAGATTAAAGAAAAGCAACAAAGTTAACAGAAATTCATTTTAAAGAAAGAAAAGAAACAAGAGAAATAAAATGCATATTTGATTGATTGATTGATTGATTGATTGATTGATTGATTGATTGATTGATTGATTGATTGATTGATTGATTGATTTGTTTTAATTACAGAATGTATCTGGACTGGACTCTACAAATTGCTCCACTCCCAGCAGCGATCCAGCAGCAGATTTCGACTTCCTGAGGATATCCATGCAGTGTATGAACTGCTTTCACTGGCAGGTGGCAGCGCTGCTTAAAGAAAACCCGTGAATGGCTTCAGTTCTCTCCTTGTCTTTTGTTTTCTGTGCTGCAGGGTCACTACAGTTCTTATGGATTCAGCTGGACTGATCCAAACATCAATCTGTCTCATTCAGTCAAATATAACCTCAGGAAATTTGGATCTAAGTCTTTCGATTCAGTTTAAAAGGTTTCTACCCTGCTATATTTATTTTTCTGTTTACATTCCTAAACAAATACTTGACGCTAAATTATTTGAACGATTTTTTTTTGTTGCCGTTTCTCGTTGAAGTTATTCGGTGGTGATGGGATCATGGTTTCACCTTTCCATCAAATGAGTTTTTTATGTGATTTTATTTTGAAATAATTTTTACTTGTTTACATTTGCTGCCCAAACTACAGGGGGCGCTGTTGAGTTGTTGTTCCTTGTAGCTTTTCTAGAGAAGGATTGAAATTGTTTGATACTTTTAATAAAAATGTTTATAAACCAGATAAATCACGAGTCTTAATTTATCACATTTAATAACAGCAAGAAGCAGACGAGCTTACACCCAGGGTCCTAACTACCTTTGAGTTCATGTCCTCTGTATTTTTTTTATTTATATTTTGCCTAAATTGTAAAATATAAACTCTAAAGATAAATTACACTGAAACTGAATCTAGGACACTAATCTAGGTGTCCCACTAAACTGCGAAGTGTTTTATATTTGAACAAATAAGACTAAAAGGACTATCTAATAAAAACAAGTACTTCTATAAACTCTGCAAACACGCTGCGCACTTTCAACACGCATCGTTGCTATGGTAACTGCCACATGCTGTCAGTGAGTCCGTCAGTCAGGCAGTGTCTGGAAGAAGAGCAGATCAATCTACTAATGGAGGTGGAGAGCAGTTTAAAGTCTTAGGGAAGCCATATTTAAATGTCAAATCATTCTGGCTTAAATATCTATATAAATGTTCTGTTTATCAGACCATAATGTCCCAAAATATAGAAAATTTCTATTTAAAAAAAAAAATCCTGTGTTTTAATCTTTTTTCTTTTAATCTGTGTTTTTTTCGGTTATCTTCTGCAGGCCAGTTAGTTCTACGTCAGCCTGAACACCTAAATTCAGCCAATCATGTATCAGCGGTCATCTGTCAATCAAATGTTTTCGGTCATAGCATCTTGATTCATGTGTCGCAGCTAATATACGCAACGGCTGAAACCAGAATCCTTTCCTTTCCCATTGAGTTGCGTCCCAGTGTTCACGGGGATGGACGTCTGTGTCTTCAGCAGGCGTATCTTTGCTGTCCCTAGAACTGAACTCTTCTGGACCGAGATGTCTGCTGTATTTCCAGGGATGGAGGCATCTGAGGTTTCAATTAGCTTGTGGGATTCTAAGATACCTTTATCTGTCCTTACTGTCTGCTATTGTTCCTTCTGGGAGTGAGAGCCCCTCTGTGTGGACTAGCTTCCCTCTCTTAGTCACCATCCAACCACATTTCTCTCTTTTTTTAATTGAACTTTATTGAGAAATGTACCTCTGCATTTCACCCATCCCCTTGGGGAGCAGTGGGCTGCCATAGTGCGGCGCTTGGGGAGCAGTGTGGAGTCACATTTTTTCTTGGCCTATGTTGTGAGATAAAATATTTTGAGTGTGCCTGTTTGAGTAGGAGTAATGACAGAGACATCCTGACTATGCTGTACTGTTTAGGGGGACAGGAAGTAGATGCCTCCCTACTAAAGACAAGGGTGACGGGAAGGTCATGAGAGATAATGAGTTCACACAGCCTCCTTTTGAAGACTCATGGTTTGTGTGGGAAGCTACCCTTCCAGAGCCACACTAACATTTCAAATGTTTGTGTCATTCTCCTCTGCAGAGTAAAATAAACCTTTTTCTTCCTTGCATATCAACTCTCAGTGCTCATTTTAATTCACAAGGGTCTTGCTCAGGGACCCAGAGTGGCAGGCTGTGGGGATCAAACCGGGTACTTGCAACCTTCTCAGAACACAAGCGCACGGCGCTAACATCTAGGCCATCACTCCCCATGTGTTCTATAGCTCCAAGCGTTTAAGGATCCAACTGTGTGGCAAGAATCAGAATCATCAATCAGAAAACAGGTCAGAATCCAAAAAGTCAATCAAAACACTTACTTGATCACTAGAGTTCCTTACACCGAAACAACTTGAATAATCTGGCACTGATGGAAAGCAGGCAAACAACATAAATAGCTGAGAAACCAGGTGAAAACCATCAGCGTTTAATCAGCCGCTGGGCCAATGGGACAGGTGAGCAGGAGCAAATGGAAAGTCAACCATCAACGCCAAGACCATGACAGTTATCCCAGCCAAACCACCCATACACCACAATATTCACACCTGGACCGGGTCCCTCTCTCTGAATCCATCAAAGGCAGCAAGAAACTTTGATGTCATGATTGAAGACCAGCTGACCTTTTAGATCATGTTACCTCTGTCTCTTGATCTTGTCGCTTCACACCACATTAGAAAGATCCGGCCATACCTAACCCAACATGCTACCCAGCTCCTGGTCAGGTCTATGGTTATCTCCCGCCTAGACTATTGTAAATTCAAGTCCCTGATGCTAGCCTACAGAGTGCTAAAGGGTACGGCTCCCATCTACTTGAACCCTCTAGCAAAGGCTCATGTCTCAACTCAGTCACTCTGCTCATCAATGGATTGCCGTCTCTTTTAAAAACAAAGCAGCGTGTGTATGACGTCATCCGCGTGGCGGACTGGAGTCGTAACAGGCAGCCCGGGCCACAGGCGGCTACGCTCTACCGCTTCTATTCATTCTAGCTAACCTGAATCGTTCATCTGGAGAGCGAGATCATCTGTGGTAGCAGCACTAGACATCTTCCAGGCATGAGAGGAAAACTAGCAGCAGTTTAGCGGACAGGATGAAGGAAAGGTAGCAAGCGCGCGCTGATGATGTCATATACACACCGCTTTGTTTTTAAAAGATATAAATATAAAAAATATAACCACGGATGTTCTGAATGCTGGCATACCATAAAGAATAAATGATGAACAGTTTAGTTTGTGCCTTCAAGTCGTTGCCCATAGGAAGACGTTACTGGATATAACCTGACGGAATATCTTCAGAACGGCTCCAAATGACACTAAACTCATATGGGAGAGTAGAACATGATGGAATAACGGAAAATCAAGGAACCAATGGAAAGAAACGGCGTTCCCCTTTAACCATTACTAATGCATACCTCACCCAAACCATAACCCAACTAACACCTTACCTCTAAAACTAACCATTAGCAAAACAGTGTGAGGACTGGCAAAATGTCCTCACTTTACAACAGCTGGTCCTCACTCTGAGGGCTAGATAGGTACACACTAACACGCACACACAGACAGAAACGTCTGGCCACCATAGTTTTATTTTCCCATCTTAGTTAAAGCCTTTATTGACTGAACTGTGTCAACCCTGGAGATTCATTTGTTTCTGTTCAATTTATTGTGGATTTATGCATTAGGCACATTGGACAATCATTTGACTGAATACAAAACAACCTAAAGATATTATTGCACAACACCTCAATAGAAAGAATTCAATATAAAAAGATGATTTTCTTTGGAATAAAGATGTGCAGCGGAAGTTCGGAGCACATTCAATCTGAGGGGATTTAG
>NW_015150934.1:198270-204160 GCF_000732505.1 Cyprinodon variegatus | reverse complement strand
GGGGTCTACAGCAGGTATGTAGTTTGGGTCTGTAGGGTCCTCATTGGCAGCGAAGGCCTGGTTCTGTAGTCCGCTGTCAGGGGAGGAGTCCTCGGGGTCGGGGCTTTGATCGAGCAGCGCTTTGTTTTTCTTTAACACAAGTTTTTTCCCAAACATGCGGAACAGATATGCGGCGACGGAAACTTCAGCTATCTGCAGAGAAAACAAAGACAGGAGCAGTGCCCCCCCCATCAGCCAGGCTAATTACAGCTGGAACAGTCAGACTCTGGTGTTTGTTGGTACCTGCAGCAGAATGAGGATTGCATCCATTGCGATGATTGTCAGGAAGTTCCCCTGCAGCCAACTACCGATCGTCTCAATGCAGTTCTGACAAATCAAACATGGCGTCAGTAAACCACTCAGTCAGCCTCCAAACATCTAAATCTATTTAACCACATATTTTTGCATTCTATAGAAACAGAATTTATGTCTTTTTGTGAAGTTTAAAAGAACATCAAATATCATTCTAACTCTC
The DNA here is from genome assembly GCF_000732505.1 of Cyprinodon variegatus. Taxonomy (NCBI): domain Eukaryota; kingdom Metazoa; phylum Chordata; class Actinopteri; order Cyprinodontiformes; family Cyprinodontidae; genus Cyprinodon; species Cyprinodon variegatus. The sequence continues at coordinate 203,646 of NW_015150934.1, read as the reverse complement.
AAACCAGGATCCAGTATGAATATGCTGCAGTTGGTATTTAGGAGTTCATCACAGACTCCTCATCAGTACCTGAGTAAAAAGTTTACTTCCATTTTTAATCCCCAGCCCAGAGAACGAGCTGTTTGCCGAACACCAGAACGAGTTGAAACCACCGGGTTGAACGTAACTGAAGCAGGAACATGGCGCCACAACCGGACTCGTCAGGTTCAGAGTTTTAATGAAGCTGTTGTTGAGCCAGTCAGCAGGACCTTTGTAGCCACAGCACTTCGCCTGTGAGCCAGAATCAAGCTGAATATTAAGGATGGGTCCAACTTTAAGCAGGACAGAAGCATCAGCAGAGAGACTCACCGAATGCTGAATGCTGTCCATTATTCTGCTGCCGCTGCTGTCGCTGCTGTTCCCGTACTGGAAGATGATCTGATCCACAGACTCTGTCAAACTTTTCTCAATCTGATCACAGAAAACAAACGTCAGCTGCCATCTTTGAAAAGAATAAAACAAGTTAGAACTTAAAAGGAATTGAAATGCAATCTAAGATGGACCCGTTTAACATTTCTGGGACTTTAATTAAAACCAAACATAAAACACTTGTTTTGGTTTATTAATACTTTAAACCTGGAGCTAAGGGAGTTGTGGAGCCTCCAGCCTGGTACCAGTCAGCGTGCCCCAGGGCAGCTGTGGCTGTAATGTAGCTCATCACCACCAGCATATGAATGAATGATGGAATGACTGAATGTGCTGCTTTGATAAAGCTCTATTCAGCTACAGTCCATTTACCATTAATTATGGGTTAAAGTATCACTTATACATCACTAAACAGAGAATTTATGCAGCCATGTTGGGTTAATGATGTTGCTTCAGAAACCTCCAGAATGTCCAGCCAGTCACACAGCTTAAAGCTGGAGAGCTTTAAACTAACTGACCTTTCCATGTGAAAACGTTAAGGAGGACCTACCTTGCTTCTATTAAAAAGGAGCAGGAAAGTCACAAACAACTGACCCAGAACCAGAACAATGAGGAATCCCAGGTACTGTGGAAGGAGATAGTTCAGCGTTTGAGCAGCATGCAGCAGGTAGCGCTATGAGTCACCTCTGTGTAACTGATAGAAGTAAAACGGGCCGTAGAGAAGCCCAGCAGGTCAGAGGATGCAGAGACTCACCACCAGCAGCATGAACCTTTTCTCCATGGTGGCTCCAGCACATCCGGTGAGGCTGATCAACACCACCACGCCGCCGATCATAAACAGGCCTGATGCCACCACACGAAGCTCCTCTGCCACAAACACAGAAAACCACAAATCACGGCTTCCATTACCTCCTTTGTCTGAAGAATCTCTCTATACTTCTGTGAAGCTCCTCCATTCACTCTGTGATGCAGCAGAATTAGTGCAAAGCAGCCAGGAAGCTCTTCACTGTAAAATATTTCATCCTCAAAGTTCAACACAAAACATCCCAGAATAAAAAGGAACAGTTTAGTTGAAAATGTTGCAAATTCAATAGAACAATGTGAAAATAATCTTAATTTAAGGTGTTGCACGGTGGGGCAGTTTGCTGCCTCTGCAGTAAGAAAGTTCCTGGTCCGATTCCTCATATCTGTCTACATGGAGTTTGCATGTTCTCCTTCTGCATCTTTGGATACTCTGGCTTCTTCCCACAGTCCAAGAACATGACTGTAAGGGATGCTTATCCTCCTGCAGCAGTGTGGCGCAGTGAGCTTGATGCAGACATTTTTGATTTATGTTCAATATTGACGCGTGGTCTGCTCTACACGCTGTGGGTCTAGATACTGCCGAGGCGGAGAGGAAGTGGGGGCGAGTTTAGTCCGACATCGGAGGGACATGACGGCGATAAAGAGCGGGGATCCAGGTGGAAAAAGGGTCCCAGCGTTCTGACGCACCTCGATGTTCTAGCTGCTCCATCTTCACTAGTTTTTTTCTGCAATTTCGGTCATAAAAACAAAGCAAGCCGGCCTCCTGTCAGGTATAATTTGGGAGAGGTGCAGGGGAATGTCTGCAGAGGGGACGGCTTTTTGTTCACTGCAACATCTACGCAGATGACGTGGTTTCGAAATGTAAATTGGCCTTTAGTGTGGAAGAAACAACAGGCGGCCCAGACAGGATTTAATCTCCAGACTATCAGGTGGAAACCAGGCATGCTGACCAGTCAGCCAAAGGGACAATTAACCAAGAAGCAAGATCAGTCAGAGCCACAGTGAAAGGACCAAACTGTCACATTAGATGGGTCTCTAAATTCTCCTTAGGTGTGTGTGCTGTGTTCATTTCGTCAGCTTTTTTTTTTTTATTTAGTCACAATAACAAAAATCAATTTTAGTCTTAGTTATATTTTAGTCATTGTTAGTTTTGTCATTTTAGTCAACACTGTAAAGAATGAAATTCCTCAGACACTGTTTCTCTTTTTCTCTATTTTATTTATATAACACTGTGCAGAATAGAACTTCACACACTGATTCTCTTTTTCTCTATTTTATTTATATAACACTGTGCAGAATAGAACGTCACTCACTGATTATCTATTTAACATATATCCTCTGCACACATTGAACCTTCTGTCAGCTTGTTTCATCATATCCACTTGGTCTTCATCCTCAAACAGACTTCCCTTCCCTAACCTCTGATCTGGCTGTGATGTCACTGGGTCAGGAATCTAGTTGGGAGGAATAAATTTAAAGGATTAATATCCAGAGTATCAGTAGAACATCTTTCTTCTATGACAGAGAGACAGACAGATACAGGAAGGCACACACACCTGTTCCCGCCACTACAGGCCCACCTGTTCCTTACCTTCCGTATGGCAGCATGTCGGCTCCTCAGATGTTGCTGGAGATTCGCTGTGTTCTTTCCTGCCATTTTGAAGCAGCAGACTCTTTGGTGGCGTTCTTCTTCCGGTGTTTTCCTTCGCGTTGAAAACGAAATGGCTCCATGCATCCAGGCGTTGTTTTCGTCCAACTCGTCCAACAAACCGCACACCGGTACCTGAGCCCCCGCCATGACTGCGAAGTTGAGCTATGAGTATAAACCCTCTGCTTCTACTGACTGAGCGGCGTGAGGCGCTGTGGGACAGGCGCCATGTGGGACAAACAGCGCAACAACGAGTAATCTTCTATGAAGCTCAAGAAACACTTATATTAACAATTACAAATTAATTATAAACATTTACATTTCTTAATGTCCAGTTGTCAATGGATCGTAGATTTTGTCTGTCTTAGTCTCGTTGACGAAAATCGCTTTTTATTTCTGTCATTTCTATTTTCTGGAAACTATTTTTGTGCGTCATCGTCTCGTCATCGTCGTAAAAAAGGGGCGTTGACAACATATTTTGATCATCATCCTGGTTGATGAAATTAACACTGCGTGTGCAGGTCGTCTGCAAACGCAGACGTCTCCTCCACAGACACTCTGCTGCTCCTCTCCAAACTTGTAGGTGAGCGCAGACAGGAGGCCTCTGATTGGTCAATTCCACATCCGCTCTACTCTATGCGTACTTCCTGTTTGGTTCCTTACCAGCTTGTGTTGTTTGTCTGACCTCCATTGTGGAAAACGACTGAAGATGGAGCAGCTAGAAGAGCGAGGTGCGTGAGAACGCTGGGACCCTTTTTCCACCTGGATCCCCGCTCTTTTTGGCCCTCATGTCCCTCCATTGTTGCACAAACCTGCCCCCACTTCCTCGCCGCCTCGGCCGTATCTAGACCCACAGCTATTTCCTGATTGGCCCTCTGGCGTTGTGGCGTGGAATAACAGCGCAGACCACGCTTCAATATTGGGCAGAAATGAAAAATGTCTGCGACACGCTGCTGCAGGAGTATAACCAGCAGATCTGATGTCACCCTGAGAACTTCTGGAGAAAGGAAAGAATACGTGATTCCTCTGCTTCTTTCTAAAAGGCTTCATCTCTCCTGTTTGTTTCTTTACTAGTTTACAGCTTTTCTTACCTTTTTTGGTTCTTACGGTATATATATATATTTTTCCATTTGTTTTGTGTCTCTGCAAGTCTCTTTTTTGTGTCAGCGGTACTTTAGGTATTTGCTACCTGTTATCCTCTCCAAACGACCCGTTTTAAAGTGTTTAGAACTAATAACTCAGAGTACATGAAAATCCCACCGGTAAAAAGTTTACAGATATAAACCTGTTAGACATTGTTGGAAACAATGGCGTAACGACACAACAATAAGCTACATTATCTGGGTGGGCCCCATATGAAGTACAACTCGCCATAGCAGCCTGTCAACATGTAAACAAAGCAGCCACAACAAGCAAGCAGGTCTTTATTACTGCTGTTCAAACAAGACCTTTTATGTTTGAGAGGAATTAAAAAAAACAACTTTGAGTCATGCTTGAACTGATGCAGCTTGACCTGCGTTTTACTCACCCAATTATATTTTTAGAAACTAGAGGATGTTAGCTTTCATAAATGTATTGCACATGTAATTTGGGCTTACAGTTCTTAAGTTAATTGCTTTTCTGTTTGGGTAAGCAAAATAGGAGAGGATTACCCAAAATAAGGTGGATGTTAAGAGGTTGAGTATTTGAAGTACGTTTGTTCCTCTCAGTCAGTTTTTACCCAAGTTGGACTGTTTACCCCCCAGTGAATAAATGTTCTAAAGTTTAAATGTTTCTGTGGGAAAATGTTGCTGCACTTAATCTTGAGTCCATTCAACATTTCTGAAGCATCTTTAAAGCTGGGGACTTGTTACCGGAGGAGAGAACCTGGAGGAAGTTTCCGGTGTCAAAGAGGATCCAGATTCCGCAACCCATAACGCTCAGACCCAGAACCTGCAGAGAAGATCCAAATGAGGCACAATTATCAACCCTTCAACATTTCATTCAGGTGAAACAAGTTTAGCTTCCATGCAAAACACGGAGAGTGGAGGATAAGGGAGAGTTGGAGCCGTTTTCTGCAGCTGAGAGTCTTTGATCCAAGAGCCGCTTAGTAGGGATGGGCCCTACGGATAACAGTCTGGAAATAAAGGATGGAGCTCCGGCCTGCATCACTAAGTTTAAAGATATGCTTTAGACCCCGATGGAGCCGGTGGGGAGTGGTGGTCCTCAGAGCCCACCCTCTATAGGGGCCCTGCATTATAAATCCAAGTTTGCTATTATAAAAATACTGGCGTTAAATTTATTCTTTAAAAAAAATTATACACACCAATGATTATCTTCTTTAATTGGAAAATGTCAGGTGCAGCTTTAAACAAACCTTTAATTTATCACTATTTCACTTTTATTGCAGATTGGACAACAAAGATCCAGCTGAAGAACAGTTTTGGAAGGAAAACTTATTTAAGCAAAATGGTTTCATGTTCCTTTTGAAGAGACATAAAATTATATCATTTGCTGTTTACTTTATGTTTTTTTTTTTT
>NW_015150934.1:195776-197493 GCF_000732505.1 Cyprinodon variegatus | reverse complement strand
CACACACTGATGGTGGTGAGCTACACTGTAGCCACAGCTGCCCTGGGGCTCACTGACAGAAGCGGGGCTGCCGTACACTGGCGCCACCCTCTGACCACCATCAGTAGGCAATGCAGGTGAAGGGTCTTGCCCAAGGACACAACGACACTGAAAGTCGGAGTCGGGGCTTGAACCGTCAACCCTTCAATTTCAGGACAAACTCCTACATCCAACGCCACTGTAGACAATAAAGAAGACCCCCCCCCCCACACCACAAGCTTTCCATCTAACTGAGAAACATCAAAACTGAACCATATGGCCACCAAAGGGAAACTATATGTGCAAATAGGAAAGAGTCCAGAACTACCTGAAATAAATACCAAAACAAAAACTGTCAGAACAAACTGTCAATCAAACTGTCAATCAAACTCACATCCATCGATGTTATTTTTGGGGCCTTTGGTGGCGAAAGTTTGACACCCAAAAACAACCTTTTAATGAAAAGTTATGAGGAAGTGTTGCAAAAGAAGCAAAGCTGAAAACAAGCAGGCTCCTTCTCCTGGTTAATCATTCAGGAAACTCTGACGTCTTACCAGGAAAATGGAGTTTAAAACCCCAAAGCAGAACTTGAGCAGCTCGATCTTCACCTCCAGCTCCATCCTGACCAACGGCAGCAGGTTTGGGTTTGAAATCCTTCTAAGGTCCAGACTTCCTGGACCGTCTGAGATGATCTCCAACAGACATCTTCAGCCACCTCCCCCAACCCGCTGATCAGAGGTCAGTTCCTCATTGTCTGTAATTATTAACCCGCTCAGGTGGTTTCCATGGAAACCAAAGTCAAGAGGTCAGGATGTGGACTCCTCTGATTCACCTGAAACCTTAAAGCCTGTTTTTATTTCTCAGCTGAGGGGGAACAGTTAGAAATACTCAATAATTCACTCACAATGTTCTCCAAACAGCTTAGTTAAAAAGAACACTAACTACATTTCCCATCAGCCCTGTGGGCAAGCAGAACCAGCTGTAAACTGGGAGGGAACAAGGAAACAGAAGGTGTGATGGATCTATGATCCATTCATTTAAGCCACAGGAAGCAGTTTTATTGAATCAACATTCCAACCTGTTAATGTTTGAGTTCATCTGCTAAAGAAGAAGGAAAATTTTCTGCTAAAAGTTTTATTTAGTTGTTTCAGATGCTGTCATGTGATCAATCTTAAATATCATGGTTTATATGAAAAACATTGGATCTGTTCGTGTTTCAGATAAACTGGATGATCTGGTGAACTGGAAAGTGCCTTGATATGACATGCGTGGTGAATTGGAGCTATAGAAACGAACTGAACAGAGAACTGATTTAAAAAAACGACAAAATTTTGGCCGTTTTGACTCTGATATTCTTTTTTAGTGTGAAAATGATCAGTTTTTTTTTTTTTTTTAAGAAACACATTGTCTAATTTATTTCTGAGTGAACTGAGACCCTATAAATTAACCTAATTTATTATTATTTAATGAAAGCAGATTTTTGTATTTATTGTTTTTATCGGTTGTTCAGCTGGAGACCTGCAGGCGGCGCTGTTTCTCACTTTATCTCTGAACAATTTCATCTTAAGTTCTGGGAAAACTGATGTCTGACCTAAAAAAAACCTGAACTTTTGATTTTCCTGATCGAAGAACAATATTTAAAATAATGTAAAAGATGTGATAAAAAATATGTCAAAAGATTAGTGGCAGTTCTCTGTTC
>NW_015150934.1:187722-193455 GCF_000732505.1 Cyprinodon variegatus | reverse complement strand
GCATTTAGTTCATCATTTTAAATGTATAATTTATTACTATATATTAATATATTATTTATTTGGGACAATTGATTATTTAATTATGGATTTTATCATTTGAAAGTATATTTTAACATTTGAATCCATAAACGTGAAATATTCAGCTACATATTTCGTGTGATATTTTCATAATTCATGAACATTTCGGCCCTCCATAAAACTCAGGGATGACGTCACAACGATTATTGAAATCAAGCCTCTGGGCCGCTGCCTTAGTGTTTGGCGACCTCTCAGGGGGTCCTGGTCTTTAATGGATGGCTGCAGGTTCGCCTGCAGGAGATCATTCAGCTTCCAGGAGCTCCTCCCTCTTCTGGTTGCTAGATGTTTGGAGCCTTAGAGCAGAACATTGAACCATAAAAGTTCCCCTCATGTTCCTCTCAGACCCTTTGCAGAACCAAGTCCAGTCGCGCTTTCTATTGACAGGTTTACATAAGCTCCTGCAGGTTCTCTCTGTTCCTCTCTTTGTTCATCACCATAAAATCCTTCATGAATTAGAAAAAAATTCTCCTCCACAAACCAAAGCAAGCACCGAGCTGTGCAACAGGTTTTACCTTCAGAGGATTTTCTACAGAACCACGATGAAAACTGAAAGGAGGTTCTGCAGGATGACCTTCGATATCCTGATTGGTTCCTCCAGATTTAAATGGAAAAAAAGGTCTTTGATCCCTGAAATAAATAAAAACTATCTTTAAAAGGGAAATTATAACTGAAACTAACTGATGAGTTAAAACTAAAACAGGAAAAATGAGACACATTCAGTAAAGCTGCTGCTGCTGAGCTCCTATAGAAACTGGTTGATCATTTTTCGGTTAAAATGTGGTGAAGATTCGTTTTTCTTTCCATGAAACTCCTCGCCGGACAGCAGGAAGGTCTTCAGCGTCGCCCTGGAGGGCGTCTGACCTCATGGGGGGAGAACCTTAACCTAAACAACCAGAGGGATCTGTTTTCACCCTGAGCAGAACAGAAAGGCTCTGCAGTCTGACTGATGCCACAGATGCTCGTCCATCAGAAGCAGCTGCTGGGCTGACAGCCAATCAGCTTCAGGCGCCTGCAGGCCTCATGTTCAGATCAACAGAGCTGCTGAATGTCACTGATATCAGGCGTCTATGTCTCAATCCAGCAGAGGGCGCCACAATGCACGAAAAACAAGCAAACATCTTCACGTTTCCAGACAGTAAAAACTGACTGCTTCTAATATTTAAGGGAAATATATTCCAGCACATTACAACTTTTTTATTTTTTTAACGTTTTTTTGCACTATATACACTGTTTTTATATTTTTGTTGTTTTTTCTCTTTAATGGGATCTTGCTTTAACTCGTTATACGACTGGAACCAGAATTTTCCTGCAGGGTAATCCCAAGGGATTCATAAAGTTGAGTCTAAGTCTGAACTCATGAATTTATTCATTCAGAGCCTTTAGCACAAAATTTACAATCTCACCAGATCTTCAATGCATGTCGGTCTGAAAAGCAAACAAAAAGAAAACCTGCCCCCCACCCACCGCCTCCCATTTAGGGGGGAAAAAAACACTTCGTTTGAATGTTGCTCTGCAGGAAAAATGCCTGCAGGAGATCAATCCAAACCAGGATCCAAACCGCCAACATGGAGAACAATGCGGTCATAAATCTGTGTGTCTTGTGCTGAACAACAGCCAGCGCTGCACAGAGGAGCAAAACAGAACCAGGAATCGGTTCTTTAGATGTTCATATAGATCTGTTTCAACCAGAGACTCCTCCTGTGGGACACTGATCTGGGCTCGGCTAGCATGGCCTGTCTGCTCCGTCTACCAGACCTCTTTAGCAGAACATTTCATCTGCTTTCATCTGACTTTAAAAGATCCTAAATGTTTCTAAAGGTTCTGAGAACAGGAAGAAGGTGATGATGAAGGTTTTGTGTCTCCATCCTCTGAAGATGCTTTAGGTTACGATGAACAGAGGAACCTTCAGGTACGGCGGCTTCTAGGAATCTGAACCGGTCATTTATCCAACCATTAACCCTTTCCTGCTCTGTGTGACCTGATGGTGGGAGGAAGTCGGAGTACCCAGACAGAACCTGCAGACACACGGAGAACATGGAAGCTCCCAGTAGGAGGACCTGGATCAGGATTTGAACCCAGGTCCTCCTGCTAATCCAGAGGAACCATTAGCAGGAAGTAGAGGCCTGTGTGGGACAGATTTTCCAGTCCCGCCCACAATTCCCACATGATTCCGATGTTCGCCTATTGCTTAAGGCAATTCATGTCGTTAGTTTGAGGAATTAAACCCGCTGTGCTTAGCTGAGGACGTTACTGGCCGATTCTTCACCGCATAGCGCGTGACGCGCGTTAGGTCACACGAGCTGTTGCTTCACAGCAATACCCAACTAACCGACCAAAATCTACTGAGGATATTAGGAATAATATATTGTGGATAATCTTATATGCCGCTCATCGTCACGTTCACGTATGAAATAAAAATATAATAAGTTATAATTAATAATTTTAAACAACGTACGATGGAGCCCGAGTGAATTTCTAGCTCGCCTTACAATTGATTAAATTGCAAGTGAAAAGAAAAAAACATATTAGCCAACCTTTTCTGAATCCAGAATATTGAAAATATAACATGTTATCTTAATAATAATTATTATTTAAGTGGGCTAGCCATGGCGTGCCCCCCCGTGGTGCATCTCCTGAGTAAAAGGAGAGATGGATCGCGCTATTAAACTTTCTCCGTCGTTTTAATCAGTAGGAGAAAGAGGTTGTTGCCTTTTCCTTTGTCTATAATAATAATAGGATATAGCCTAATAATTTAATAACAATAATAATCATAATGAAACGGAAAAGAATAGAAACTTGTTCGAGATTACACATCCGCAAATATATTCCAAAATGTTTTTATTAATCGATAGGCTACCAAATACAATATCCAGCACATTGTGATGTATATATATGATAGACATAGACTGATAGTTAATGACTTTATTTTACATTTTAAAACAGTTTTTAGTTTGTGGGACTGCCGCTTATCGCCGCTCCTGTTGGTTTTTTAGATCATTGGGAGTTCTGGTTCTGGTTGGTTTTTTAGATCATTGGGAGTTCTGGTTCTGGTTCTGGTTCTGGTTGGTAGGACAGCCTCATGTTTCCTTCTTTCTGAGTCACCAGGATGATTCTGCTAATCGGACTCCTGCATGTCTGGTTCTTTCCTGAACAGGGTTGATTCTGACGATCCACACTGGGAGACGCTCACAGATAAAGTTCGACCCGACAGTGAGGTCAGAACCACAGCAGCAGCTCTGTCTGCATCCTGCCAACAATGTAACGTTTCTATCTGCTTCTGGTTCGGTCCAACTGGGATTTGAACCAAAAACAAAATGGAGGAAAACTCATTAAATCTATTTCTTTGACCTGGTAAGAAAGAAAGTTCTGGGTTCGGATCCCAGTCTGGACCTTTCTGTGGGACGTCTGCATGTTCTCCACCTCCACGCCTGGGTTCTCTCCTGGTACTCCAACGTCCTCCCTGTCACAAAGTGGATGATGGTTCTGGAGGATCCAAATGTTGGCAGAACAGGACAGGAACAGATAGAACCCAGATAGAACCTGAACAGAACCTCAGGAAACTAATAAACCAAAAAAAGGAGCTGAGACTCTGATCAGAGGACCGAGATGGGAACGGAACAGGAACCAACAAGCAGAACAGATCCAAAACGCAACGAGACGTAAGAGTCAGAACCAGCAGGGAACCCAGAAACAGGAATCAGGACATCAGTCCAGATTTCTGGTGCTGGACCATCTCGGTTCCTCCAGGAGGAGCTTCAGATCTTTGGCGTGGAGCGTGATGTTCTGGGACAGTTTGTTCCACATCCTGGTTCTGAACTCAATCCAACGGTACGAAAGAAACATCATCTCAGACGGATCCCCAAACTGATCACTCGGGTCCAACAGAACCAGAGGGCTGCAGACCCGACTGAAGCTGTGAAAGTGTGGAGACCCAGGAGTTCTACAGGACAGCGGTTCTGGTTGTGACTTATCTATGTCTCAGTGGGACGGATCTGTGACTGAAGTCCTCCAGGTCTGGACTTGTTCAGGGAGGATTTGGACACGCCCCCCTCAGCTCTGCTCCAGGCTCAGTCAGCTCCAGCCTCTGGTCCAGGATGAACGTCCTGCTCCCTCTCTGGGTCACCCTGATCCTGTTCTCCTGTTACGGTGAGTGACCTTCGACCTCTGACCTCTTGATGGAACCATCCTGATCCACAGCTGGTTCCGGTCCAACAATCTGTTTGTTGTTTTAAATTCTGCTAAAGCTGCAGAACCTGAAACATTCCTGCTGCTCCTTCAGCCTCTGAGGGAACCGTCCTATTTCAGAACCGCTCCGTGGGTTCGGGTGGGTATCTCCTCCTGAGATAAAATCATCTCAGCTTCGTTTTCAATGACCTTTATCCAGAAAGCAAAATTAGATTTTCTGCTCCTTATTTTAATTTATGCTCATTTGGTTTGAATGACTTTTTGTTGATTCTTCCATCAAACGTCTTTTTAAGCAAAAATCCAGAAACTTTCATATCTTCAAAAAGGTGGTCTGTTTAGCAGGAAGCTGCAGTAAAGAAACTGCTGTGTCTCGTTTATTTCAAACCATGAGACATTCCTGAGAAATCCGTCTCTCTGCGTTTGTGAGAGCTGATGATGAAGCGGGTTTTCTGGCTGTTGCTGCCATGAATCAGACTCTGAGGGTCTCTGCAGAGCTGGGAGGCACTATGACAGGCAGAGGGACCTGCAGCGACCTGAAAGCTGCAGCGCAGAGATCATCCGTCACACACAGGCTGACTGAACGTTAATCCTGAGGTTGAGCAATGAGCCACAGCATGAGGCATGAAAGGGAACGCTGGGATTAAATGCATTTACAGTAAAGTGGGTCTGAAACTGGAACTATGATTCTGTTTATAGAAACAATTAAAGGATTTAATTACATCGATGGATGCAATCGTTTATGTTAAGGATCACCTGAGGGGAGAAAAATCCACAAATATAAAATCTAATTAAACAAAGCTGGAAAAATCACAACCAGAAGCTCCCTGAGATGTGAAAGAGCGTGTCCCCGTCCCGTTTGGACCTACACCTCTCAGCCGCTGTAGCTTCCAGATCAGCTCGGGTCCTGCTTCCTGCCAGTGGCGTTACGCTATGATTGGCTGAATGTTGCCACATGATGTAAAACACTGTAGATGCCCAGATAGCGATGATAACATCACGCAGCGTCCGTTAGCGCGTCTAACGTTTTACCTGATCGACAACAAAACTGTAAAAAAATCTGTTTCTGGTGAGCAAAGTAACTGTTCAACCGTGATATAAAAAGCTGGGTAGCGCTGTGGCTAGCTGTAGCTAACAGGTTAGCCTCTTTTAGCTCAGTCAGTTAGCCACATTAAGCTACACTACTTAAACTTCATGTCAACAACAACTGTTTGTTTCTACAAGTAGACAAGCTGTTTTATTCGTCTAAAGTCTGTATGAGAGTCATTTTAGGATGTCCCATTTTTCCTCCACTGACCTCAGATCTTAATAAAAGAATAAAAATGAGCTGAAACTTTTAGTGATCGTCCATATTAAATAGCAGAGCTCAGTCTGTCTTTCCTTCCAGACTGACAATGATTGTTTTCTACTTTCAGCTACTTTAGATCATCAATGAAATGTAAAATAACAGCAAATATAGGGAATAATGTCCTG
>NW_015150934.1:183090-185064 GCF_000732505.1 Cyprinodon variegatus | reverse complement strand
GGGTGGCCAGTGGGGTGGCCAATGGGGTGGCCAGTCGGGGGGCCAATGGGGTGGCCAGTGGGAAGTAGGGTGGCCAGTAGGAAGTAGGGTGGCCAGTCGGGGGGCCAATGGGGTGGCCAGTGGGAAGTGGGGTGGCCAGTGAGAAGTAGGGTGGCCAGTGGGGTGGCCAATGGGGTGGCCAGTGTGAAGTGGGGTGGCCAGTGGGGTGGCCAATGGGGTGGCCAGTGGGGTGGCCAGTGGGAAGTGGGGTGGCCAGTAGGGTGGCCAGTGGGGAGGCCAGTGGGGCCCCTGGTGGCGCCACTGAACCCAGAATCACATAAATTTGCTGAAATATTAATTTTAAATATTTGAAATGTGAAACAACATGTATGAGTTAAAATTTGTGAGTCAAAATAAGGAATAAATTAGCTTTGAAAGCTACTCTGCCTTAATGAGATGCAGCTTAATTCATGCAGATAAAGTTCAGCTTTTTAAAACAAACTAGGACTTTTCCCCAAACCTCAGAGTTCCCACGACATCGTGAGGCAGCAGGCTGAGGATAATTTGTTTTCTGCAGGTTTCACTAAGTCTGGCTTGCAGAACAAGTTTTCTCCCTGAAGTAACGTTACAGCAGTCATTATCACCGCGGGGGAGTTTCTGAGAAACTCTGTGTCGGTGCAGAAAAACAAAGAAGGACTGAATCCAGAGAAGGAACAACTGAACAACTCATGATTTACTGTGAAAAGGCCATCAGTGGGATGTGGAGGAGTTTAGGGGAGTATGAGCCGATAAAAGTCTAGAACTTTGGGACTGAAGAGAATCAAGATGATCAGGGCTGTGGTTTCCAGGATTAGATCCATGATTTCAGATGAGTAATTTGGAAGAAATGCAGTGGGAGCAAGGAAGACAGAGACGGGGGCTGAATGGTTTTAGAGGAGGCTGGGAGGTCATCCGCTGACTAACACATTTCTCTTTGGTTTTTAAACTTATTTTTTCTGTTTGTTGTGTTGGTAATATCATCAGTAAAGAGACGATCACCTTAAGTTCTGATCTTCCTGCGTTTTTATAGAGTTTTCTGCAGGTATGTAAAGTAGTTTTTGGTTCAGCTCACAGAAACAAAGATTATCGGAGCTCTGAGATGGATTTAAGATGTTAAACTCTCCCCTTCTGAAACTAACGCAGGTCTTTGAGGTCTGATAAGGTCTGATTCATTTTCCTGGTGTCAGTCAGGAATCTGGCAGCAGTTTCTGTTTTAACAGGATGTGACTTATTCACTGATTTAATGCAGCTGCAAACGTTAATGATGGACCAGAAGAAGAGTCAGACATGAGGTACATCTCAACAATCGGACCACATTAGGACTCATTTACAGGAGATTTCTAAAGTCAACTCACTTCTGTACATTTGGTTAATAAATTAGACCATGAATCATTTAATAACATTTTCCTGATGAATTTCTAATTAATTTAGAAAGAGAAAAACTCTCACTTCCTGACTTCACGATGTTCTCCCACTCGCTCAGATTGTGAGGATGTCAGGTGGATCAGAGGAGGCCTGCTGTCGGATTCAGGATTTGCTTCTTTGATTTAGACGTTTGCTTTGCTTCACTGTGGAGCTAAAACTCCCTCCTCATCCTCAGCCGTCCAGCAAACACTGACTGATGTTGAGAAAAAGAACTTCTATGAAGAAAAGGTATCCCAGAGCATGATAGTGCCACCACCATGCTCTTCTACAGTGGATCAGTTGGTGTTGGGTTCCACTGCACTGCCATTTCCAAGGCATTTCTTTGCCATCATAGAGCAACAGACATTTCTTTCCTGGAGTTTTTCCTCAATCTGTTGGAAGCGGTGATGTTTACCAGCTAAACCACAGGACGTCAATCAGTGGCAGCTGGTCAATAGAGGGCGCTAGGATTCCACCCCACTCACTAAATGACCTTAAGACATAGAAAACGAATAACAATTAAATTATAAAATAAAAATATTTCGAAATATA
>NW_015150934.1:178938-181355 GCF_000732505.1 Cyprinodon variegatus | reverse complement strand
ATTAATCATAAACATTTCTTAATGTCCATTCGTCAATGGATTGTAAATTACGTCTGATCTTAGTCTCATTAACGAAAATCATTTTTTATTTTCGTCATATTTTTATTTTCTGGAAATAAATTTTGTGTGTTTTCGTCTCGTAAACGTCACGGGAAAAAGGGGCGTTGACGACATATTTTCATCAACTTCATTGTTGACGAAATTAACACTTCGCTCTGCCCATCCTTCCTTTAATTAATTAATTAAATTCCAATTTAAGGCAATCAATTAAGACCATTTACTGATTTAGAGACTGATAGAAGCAAAATATCACTTAGATTGAAAAAAAAGTTTTCTTTGGTTTTAGCAGAGAATCCTGCAGCTCTGGATGAAGCTGTTCTGCTTAAAATATTACACATCAGAGCAGGAAATGTCCCCAAAATGGAGGCCTGATCAGTTTGTCTTCTTTTGGTTTCATTTGCAGATTAAACATCAAAGCTTAATCACTTTGATAAAGTGATAAATGGCTGAAAGGCTTAGCCTAGCATAGAGCAAAGCGTCCAGGTGTTTGGTTTCTAACCTTACCTTCTTCTGCCTTTCATCATTTCGTGGTTTCAGATAATTGAGTGATTAATAAAGCAAATATTTGGCAGAAGCAGGAGATCTGCCTTTCTGTGTCTTTGGGTCAGACTTTCTTTGTTCGGTTGTGAAACGTTAGCTTCAGGATGTGATCAGACAGGAGAAGAAGCGGCGGGATTACCGCCAACGTTTCATCATCCTAAAGAAGCGTGGCGGTCACAGGTGGAAACTTTAACAGTGCAGACATGTTTTCCTTCCTGCTTGTTTCTGCCTGCTAATAACTGTGGTGAAGAGTTTAAAAAAACCTAAATCCTGAAAGCATCCTGGTGCAAACCTTCCATCTGCAGGGTTTCACCTTTAGATGAGAAAAAAGTGAGAGTAAAAGTAAAACCGTTGTTGATAAAACGTGGATAAGCTTGGCTGAGAGCATGTTGAAGCACATCGACCATCATCTGTTAGACAGAAACTTTCCTCCCTCCTCCAGAAAACAATCCAACTGCGGCCATGTTTCCTGTGTCCATGTTGGGGTCTGACAGAGTGCTTTAAGTCCCTTCAGTTTGCTCCACAGATTGGACAATAACCAAAACCTCTCTATCGTTTAACTAAGCTGAATAAATAGAAAGTTATAACGAGCTGATCCTAATCAGTGTATTATCCATTATCCAAGCTGCAGAAGAGCTTTGATCTGAGCTGGGAGGCAGATTTCAAACGCTGACAGCGAAACCATTATTTTAATTCATAAATAATCAAACCGATTTTATGCATTTTCCAATTTCTTTAATTCAGTTGCTTTATATGAAAATGAACAGATTCAGTTCCGTAAATCTTCTTCCCAAATAAGTTTAACACCACCTTCATGATCTGATACCGAGTCTGTCATGATTTTAAGAACTCTGACCCACAGACAGAAAAACCAAAACAGAGAGACCGGGGAAAAGTTTTAACAGGTTTATTTAGTTGGATGAGGTGAGTCCAGTGCTGCTCTGAACACTGTTCAACTGGAAAGTGAGGGGAAGAAACTGCCGTTAGTTCATGCTCAGTGGGAAATTTGATTCTTGAACTTAATAGGAGGAATAGGTTGCAGACTCACGTTTCCAGAAAAAGGTGTCTTTAATTGAATCCGGTTGGTGTGGGATGTTCCAGTGATTGTCTTGTTCGATGGAGGGCGGACAGGGTTTACCCAGATTGTTGTTGTTCCTTGGTGAACGGAGAAGCTGACTGCCACTTATATTTCCTGCGGTACTTGAACGGGTTATTGTGGAGATGAATCCCCTGCTCAGAGAGAAGCCCCAGACAATCCTTGGGAGAAAAGGTTGATCCAAACCACAAACTTGAATCCTCAGCTCAGTTTGGTTCTCAGAAGATCCTTCCAGGGAGAGAAGGTCCGAAACATCTAGTTTGCAGGATGACTTCCTGCCGAGAGGCAAAGACAAAAACAGCGAGGTTAAAACTCAGGGAGACAAAAACTCAATTTCACTCAGCAAGACTCAGCTTGGCTAGAGGACCCACAACTGGCAAACTAGTGACGTAACCTTCTGCAGGTGTGTGAGGAGGCGGACCAGAACCAGGCGCCTCCTGGTGGAGGAAGGAAGACAAACACAAACCACGCAGACTGGAATCCTAACAGAGTCGTATCCAGGCTGGGATTGGTGACGCCGACAGGATTGTTATTCTCAAACACACCTAATGTTTTTGTTAGGCAGGCTGGGTGCACATAGAGAGTAGAGACAGTCAGAGAAATGCTCTCTATGGAGGAACCAGGTTAGCCAAACAGGAAACGGACGCCCTGCAGAAACTAAATAAAAGTCTATCTGTCAGACATAAAGAATCCAGTATTGAAAGCAGATAACCAGTTAGAT
>NW_015150934.1:172107-178928 GCF_000732505.1 Cyprinodon variegatus | reverse complement strand
GCGATGCACTTGAGTGAAATAAAGGCCCGGGCCTATATTAGAGAATTTACGGTAGGTTGCAGACTCACGTTTGCAGAAAAAGGTGTCTTTAATTGAATCCAGTCGGTGTGGCATGTTCCAGTGATTGTCTTGTTCCATGGAGGGCGGACAGGGTTTACCCAGATTGTGTTTGTTCCTTGGAGACCGGAGAAGCTGACTGCCACTTATATTTCCTGCGGTATTTGAACGGGTTATTGTGGAGATGAATCCCCTGCTCAGAGAGAAGCCCCAAACGATCCTTGGGGGAAAAGGTTGATCCAAACCACAAACTTGAATCCTCAGCTCAGTTTGGTGCTCAGAGAATCCTTCCAGGGAGAGAGGGTCCGAAACATCCAGTTTGCAGGATGACTTTCTGCCGAGAGGCAAAGACAAAAACAGCGAGGTTAAAACTCAGGGAGACAAAAACTCAATTTGACTCTGCAAGACTCAGCTTGGCTAGAGGACCCACAACTGGCAAACACTCTGGAGTCGAGGTAGTGGCAGTCAGCAGCTTAAGAATGCTCCGTTAATGAGGTAACCTTCTGCAGGTGTGTGAGGAGGCGGACCAGAACCAGGCGCCTCCTGGTGGAGGAAGGAAGACAAACACAAACCACACAGACTGGAATCCTAACAGAGTCATATCCAGGCTGGGATTGGTGACGCCGTCAGGATTGTTATTCTCAAACACACCTAATGTGTTTGTTAACTGTATAAAATAACTGCTCTGTAACTGGTTTTCCAGCTGGCTGTCCGGCGTCTTTAGGTGTTTCCCTGCCTTAATAAACAGGCCTCTGCAGCACCTGGTGGCAGCTGGAAGGCTGGGTGCACAGAGAGAGTAGAGACAGTCAGAGAAATGTTCTCTATGGAGGAACCAGGTTAGCCAAACAGGAAACGGACGCCCTGCAGAAACTAAATAAAAGTCTATCTGTCAGACATAAAGAATCCAGTATTGAAAGCAGATAACCAGTTCGATTTCAGAGGACGTTTATTGACAACAGAATCAGAGTGGGCGGTGTTGGTGTCTAAGGCGGGAACCCCTGTGGGTGGAGACAGCAGGTTAGTGACCGCGTCTTTCTGGAGGTGAATGATCACAAATGTGTGAGTCACTAACCTGGTCTTATAGTTCAGTCCGAATCTGGAGGGTGAAGTTGGTTCCAGCCGCTCAGCTGCAAACACGGCACAGTGATCGCCGCACAGGGAGTCCCAGATGCGGATCTATTGGTGGTCGGAGATCAGAACCGAGCAGACGGTTCAGAGGGCGAAGCCAAAGGCGATGTGGGTGACGTAGTCCAGTGACGTAGATCCAGTGAAGCACTGAAGGAGAATCCAGGACAAAGTCAGGTCACATGTAGAGTTCACAGTGGTGCTGGCAGGCTGGATGAGGGCAGGCAGGCTCAGTGGTTCTGGTCGGTACACAAACAGAGATCAGGCAGGAGTCAGAAGACGGGTCAGGTAAACAGATCAGACGGGAACATCTGCCTGGGCCCCCTGCTGTGTATCTAAAGCTCCAGATCCATGTTTTTCTCAGAAACTATTCAAACTATTTGCTGATTAAATCTGATGGAGACTGGATGAGTTCAGGAAGATGGAGAGTTGGAGTTTACCTTAAATCTTCTGCTTCCATTCTGTCCTGCTATCATAATGTCTGCCGTATGTTGGGGTTTATTGACCAGAGTGATCAGAGCGAGTCCAAACATCAGGATGAGCGAACAAATAGTTCTAGTCTAGGAAACATAAACTGCTGACAGCTGAGTTTTTGCAACCTTCTGTTTTGCCTCCCTGGGGCTCAGGCTGCTAACGAGTCTCCACACGTCTGGGTTTCTCTGTCAGAAACAGCTTCTGGGAGGCTGACAAAGGAAGTTTGTCTCCCTTGTCTAAGAACAGGCAGGTCTGCTCAGAAACAGGAGCAGACGGAGCAGCAAAGCCTCCCTCTGCCTGGGCTGCTGCTCAGCCTCTGCAGAAACTCTGCTGATAGAAGCTGAATTCCTCTCATCTGTTTTTTGCCCTCCGACTCCTTTAGATGTCTGCATCAGGAAACATTTAATTTCCTGTTATCCACTGCCTGCTGGACAGTCAGTCTGAGTCCTGAAAGTCTTTCAGGATGGATGTTTTCTTTTTATTTGTCCTAGCTTGATCGTCTTCTATAGAAAATCTGATGTAGAATCTCCTCTGACTTCTCTACATTTACTGTTAAACCTGCTGCGATCTTTGGGTTTGTTTGCTGATTATCTTTGGTTCTGTCTCTCTGGCGATCCGTAGTTCCGTCGCTTCTTAGATTGCTGGATAACTGAGGCCTGTTTCACAAACCAAGCAATAAACTGGGATTATCTGGATATTCTGAACTAATTAAGCCTCAACTCAGTTTCACAAAAGCAATCTGTTATTACAGTTCTGACTAGGATTGTGATTTTGATCAGAGTGAATCTTATTTTAGGGATCTAGAGATGGAACAACAGAGAGGAGAGTGCCTTTAATAAATGTAAAACGGCTTGCCGTAGCCCACATCATATAAACTATTATTAACTCAGCAGCAATCTCCTCCTTCTCCATCTTCCTCTCCCTTGCAGTTGTAGAGCTGTTCTTTTGTCTTTTAAATAAATTCTCCATGTTATGTTTTATGTCTTCATTTAAATCTCCAGTTAAATAGTCACTTCCTGTACCCTGTTGTCATGGTGATATGTTGAACCAGGGCTCTGCTGATAATGGCTTTTCATACTTGTTGCGCAAGTGTTCAACACTTTGTGGAGTTCTAATTGTGCAACAGCTGAAGCCAGGATGCTGTGATTAGGCTTAGATGGGGGGTCAGTGACCCGCGTCTCCAGAGCCGCTCTTTAGCGCCTCCTAGCGGCTTACTGGAGCTCTTTAAAAATGTATGAAAATCAGAAAAAAAGGTTTTGTTTTTGTTTGTTTCTATTAATATAGTTTGTAGGAGGACAAACATTCTTTGTTTTCCATTGCTGTAAAATTTGTAAAATAAATAAATTCAAACATTTCTATTAATGAAGGTTTGCCTCACTGCAGTGGCGGCTCTAGACCAAATGTACCAGGGGGCCAGGAGGGGGCCAGCAGTGTTTTCACGGGGGCCCGGAAAAGCATGAAATAAAAAACAGAGAAAGGGATTGAAATGTATTAAGATACCTGCATGAAGTGAAGTTTCTATTCAATTAGGTTTAAATAAAATTATATGTGTTATTAGGTCAATATACCTTCATAATTTAGGAATGTAACTTTTTTTTTGTATACATATATTTATTGAGAACATATGTCCAAAAAAAATCTGAATCCAATGTACAACTGTATTTTTCTTATTTTTGAAACCTAAAGAAAACAAAAAAACAAAAAACAAAAAGAGACAACAAGAAAAAACAAACCACCCCACCCACTCTCCCCATGTAGCAGCACATGTTCACTGTAGTAGTATTATATTAAGCATTAACCATATTTTTTGAAAGGTCAGAATTAAGAGAAAAGAGCACAACAAAAATATTGGAATAATTGAAACACGGTGAAGATCAATATTGATCCGTCTCTCAGGTCTAATCTGGTTAGAACGTCCAAGAAGGGACTCCATATATGGTCAAAATTAGCCAATGTTCCACATACCGAATGGAGAATTTTTTCTGGAGTGCAGTATGACACTTCGTTGATCTAATCTCGGTCCTCGAGGGCCGCTGTCCTGCAGGTTTTAGAGGTTTCCCTGCTTTAGCACAGCTGCTTATAATGATAGCAGTAGACTAAAAGCCTGTTAATGAGCTTTCAATTAAAATCAGCTGTGCTGGAGCAGGAAACCTCTAAAACCTGCAGGACAGCGGCCCTCGAGGACCGAGATTGGGGATGCCTGATCTAATGTTTCTTGTTTGGAGGCTCCGTAGATTTCCAGTTTTTAAGTAAAAAATTTTTGGAATTTTACATATTTTTGACTTAATTTAAGTGAAAATTACCGTTTTATATGGAATCTGAATTAGAACTCAAGAAAAACCGATGAATTCAGCTGTAAAAAAAAGTAAATATTTAACAGATGAAAACTGGGATCCTATCTCAATACAATCACCTTATTGATTTTATTTAAGATTTTAAGTAATTATTAAAACACAATTTGTAAAGAAAAAGAATGAAATAGATCCAAAGGATCTGTCAGTAATCATGTCTGTTCCAGCGCAGATCATCATTAATTCCTTTGAGTATTATGTCTTCAGTACAGGGGCCATAACAGGGGCCCCCGTTGGCCCCTGTCTAGAACCGCCCATGCCTCACTGCCTGTGTCAGACGTTTCAGCGCAGCGAAGCCAAGCAGGTGGCTGAATAAATAAACCGGTTGGTGCGCCTTCATTAAACTACATGGAAGTATTTTCATTTCCATAACCTCCTCACCTTATGAAAAGGCTGCTGTTGCAGGCTGTGTTTTATCGCACTGTTGCCCCCAAAAGGGGGGGGGGGGGAATAGAAATGTAGCATATTATTCCATTTTTTTTTCAGATCCTCAAAATAGATTTTTTTTAATCATATTTCTTTAATTCCATCAATGCAAGAAGTCATAATACATTAATACTGTGATGAAGTTAAACTTAAAGCACCAAATATTGTGCAGCAGATTAGTCAGATGATGTCATTTTCTCCAGGATGCGCTGCAGGGAAAATAAACCTTTAATCATGAAAGTTTGTCGTCTATTCAAGCCTACTTGGTCATTCTGATTGTGGGCTAATATACACCTAAACCCCCTTAGGAGGCTTATAGTTTATAAGCTTTAGCTTCAAACTGCTTTTTGTGTTTTTTTGGTCCAATATGACGCTGAACATTTTGGGTGGCCGACCCCTGGGCCCCTCCAGCCTGAAACAGGCTTCATCTTCAGGAGGTTGTTTCTGTTTTTATCATTTGTTGTTATCAGGCTACATTCACACGCTGACTCTGACGGTTTTTGTCCTTATCACAGACCAACATCTCCTCGTCTGGACGTCGCTGTAGGAGCCATTTATAGTCTTTGGGGTTTAGGTTCGGTTTGCTTGGGTTGGGGGGTGGTGTTCTGTTTAGATTGAGGCACTGACCCATTTTGCTCTACCACTGGTGGTGGTGGGGAGGGGGAACTATAAAGGTGACATGTGAGAGGGCAGAAAGGTCACACCTTAGCCTGCGTCCTAAGGTTTAGTTCTGTCATATCCTCCATTATTTCCCGTCCATCTCACTTGCTGTAGTCGACCGCCACTCTGACAGCTTGTTCATCTACAGACTGACCTCCATAAATGGAAACGCCCGTAACTCATCTCCCGGTTCGGATATCATCTTGTGAGCGAGTTAATACCAGGATTCCCGCACCCAGAAGCCATTATAAGGTGATTGATGGTCGCTACAGTCGGTCCACAGGATGCGACACAATGCTTCCTTTTAAAAGATCTAAACATTTCTCCTAACATTGTTTAAATCTCAGCCCATCTCTCTGTTTGCTCTGACATATTTCTTGGATCATCTCCCTGCTTTGGTGGGATGTTGAAATCTGTGGCATCTGAGTATCGCTTGTTTTGATATAAACTGACAGCTTCAACCTTTCGCCTGAAGGGAACACATGCTGGTACCCATATCCGCCCAGTTCCAACCCCCTGCAGCTGGAGCTAACCTGCCCTGCAATTACGCCATAAAGTTTAAAGCTGACAGAAATAACCTCACCTAGATTAAACTCTCCCTGGTCGGGGTTTTAGTGGATCGGGTTACCTGTTGACATCACCTGGTTAGAAGGTTGTTTTGATTAATCTGACTTTGACTGGATGATCTGGTTGAACTTTAAAGTGCCTTGAGATGACATGTGCTGTGAACTGCGCTATAGAAATAAACTGAATTGAATTTAAACGGAATTAAGCGACATTTATGGGAAATCAGACTTTAATGCTGAGTTGTAACCTAGAGCTGCAACATGTTTTAACTTAATTAAACGTAAAAAGTATTCATTCAAGAAATTACTCCAGGAACAGTAAAGAAAGAGGGAAACCAGCTACTAAAGTACTGAATACCTGTTTATATCTTTAAAAATTTGTGTTAAAAGTGATTCTGTCCAACAGAAGAAAGTCTAAATTGTGTAAAAGTTCAGATATTTTAAAGACTAACAATAAAAAAGTCAAGCAGGAGGAACACTTTTCTTAATCAGTTTTTTTCCTCACAATCAAATAAAACTGATAACAGAAAGAAAAGAGAGCAAAGTCGATCCAGTAAAGATTTATAATGTTTGCTTCAGGTTCAGCTAAACGCTGCATAAAGCTCAGTGTTGCAGGAATCGCTGGAATCAACGCTTTATCGTTAGTTCTGGGGAAAGATCAAGGTGAAAAACAAGATGGAGGCAGTTACTGTTTAGGTCCTTCTTGACGTCACATCTGGACTGACTTTATTTATCATTCCAGAGCCAATCCAATCTAAAAATATTAGCATATTGTGATAAAGTTCATTATTTTCCATAATGTAATGATAAAACTTGAACATTCATATGTTTTGGATTCATTGCAAAGTAACTGAAATATTTCAGGTCTTTTATTGTCTTCATATGGATGATTCTGGCAAACAGCTCATGAAAACCCAAAATTCCTATCTCACAAAATGAGCATATTTCATCCGACCAATAAAAGAAAAGTGTTCTAAATACAAAAAAAGATCAACCTTCAAATGATTTTGTACAGTTATGCCCTCAATACTTGGTGGGAATCCTTTAGCAGAAATGATGCGGCGTGGCATGGAGGCCATCAGCCTGCTGAGGCGTCATGGAGGCCATCAGTCTGCTGAGGCGTCATGGAGGCCATCAGCCTGCTGAGGTGTCATGGAGGCCA
>NW_015150934.1:169818-172097 GCF_000732505.1 Cyprinodon variegatus | reverse complement strand
TATTGGTTCAGAAACATCTCTCTGTGTCATAGCCTCTGGCTGAGGGGGTCAATGATGCCTTCTGGACAGCAGGCAGGTCGGCAGTCTGACCCATGATGGGGTCTGAGTGATGAACCAGGCTGGGAGTTTTAAAGGCCTCAGGAACCTTTAGCAGGTGTTTAGAGTTAATTAGATTCAGATGATTAGGTGCATAGCAGCTCGTTTAGAGACCTTTTTCACGATATGCTAATTTGGTGAGATATTTGGGTTTTCATGAGCTGTTTGCCAGAATCATCCGTATGAAGACAATAAAAGACCTGAAATATTTCAGTTAATGTGAAATGAATCTAAAATATATGAATGTTTAAGTTTTATCATCAAATTATGGAAAATAATGAACTTTATCACAATATGCTAATATATTGAGGAGGACATGTATTAATGTTACTGTTTAAGTTAAAAACTGAACTCAACACAGTTAGCAAAGGTTTGCTTTGTCCAAAAAAACTAAACTAAACCAAAGAAATGAGATTTAGACTCCAGATAAAAGGAGAGACTGTTTGCCGGTTAGTGGATGAATTTAATCATTTTAAGATTTGTGACCAAAAGACTGAAAGCTGAAGTTGAGTCAAAAAGTTAATTAACAAAGTATTTATGTCATAAAGTTCCCCTTTGCCACCAGATTCTAATTGTCTCATTACTGCCTCTGTCTGCATTAGAGTAAAAACATAACATTCATCCTACTATCAATGGAGATGAGTTCACCATGTTGGTGGACGACACGGTGACTCCTAACCAGAAGCTTCCAGTCAGCTCACCGCCACGCATGGCATCTCTGTTTCTGTACCCGACGTCGGCTCTGATTGACGACTGTTAGCTCTGGCTGATCACCAAGCATCACATATTCCTGCACAGGCTGGGAAATATGAGAAGCATTCATAAAGCAAACAATAATAAAATCACTGAAAGTTTTCCAACACAATCAGCATGAAGTAATCTGTATCTACTGCAACATTCACGGGTGCTGGTTTGCTCTGGGATGCTGTGAAATTAACAGTTAGTTGACTTTATTGTTGCAGCTACAGAGATAAAACCTGACATAAGAGGAAAATTACACTAAAATGTTTGGATATTTAAACCCAGAAATACAGACTAAAACTTTCTGTTTCCTGACAGGAAATATAAGAAGTGACGATGGTCAAGAAGAAGAAGAAGCGACGTCGATGGCGTTCCCGGACTCGAGTGTAACTCCGACACCCGACTACGACTACAACGCCACCTTTGATTATTACTACGGTAACAGCAGAGCAGCATCACAGCTCCAGCATCAGTGCTGGTAGCATCAGTATCAGTGAAACTTCAGGCTCTAACAGAACAATCTGGGTCTCTCTGTGTCTTTATAGTGACCTTCAACCAAAGCCTAAACCTGACCGAGGTGAGCGACACTTCTGCTTTTATCAGATTACTCATTTTTAACCTCACAATAATGTTTTCACTATGAAACCTCTTTCCTTTGGCTTTAGTGGGAGTCAGACTAAAACAGAGACGTTTGCAACTTAAGAATGGTTTGATTATTAAATAAATAACAGGGTCTTTAATGGCATTAAAAATAATAATTTTATTTTATATCACTCTAGAAGTTCATTGGTTGCATTTATTTAGAAAAAGCTATTAATTTAAGTTGAACTCCTCCAGCGGCAGACTCTTGCTGAGCCGCTCTCATTGGTTCTCTTTGCCAGCCGGTTGTTACGTCTGCCAATGCTATCGCTAACCGGGTGTTTGCAGTTACCTTTAGCAAGCAGTTTAGCATTCCAAAGCTTAGCGAATATGGAAAATTTAACTTGCCTGTCCAGAAGGAATTCACAAACCTCTGCATTCCACTCCTTCGGTCAGCACCGACACACTATTGCACCGACGTTCTTCTTGTTTTGCTTCTGTTTGGATTTTTTTTTATTTTTTTTTGTTTGGTTGAGAAAAGTAACGCAGTGAAGAAGACATTTCTCAGCTCTACCTTGGAGACACGTGGAGCTGGAAACGCCTGCGCTCCGTCTCACCTGACTCCAACCTGCTATTCCTACTGGTGCAGAATCCTTTAACGTTGGCATGGTAACCAGATGTAAATATCTTCATATTTAACACCTGTCAAAATTAATGAAATAAGTATTTTTGAAAAACTGACAGTTTTGATTTGAAACAATTATAACTATTATCTTTAATGACAAGGAGTAAAGCAGCCTAAAGTGGTCCGCAGTGACACCTATTGGCCAAAGATGGAAATTACATCAAACAACTCTAATATT
>NW_015150934.1:168324-169133 GCF_000732505.1 Cyprinodon variegatus | reverse complement strand
AGATGACATGATGTGAATTGGAGCTATAGAAATAAACTGAATAGAATAGAATTATCAACACTTTGATCAGGTCTGAAGCCCCAGAAGTTAAATACTGATTTTGTATTAATGATCTGGTTGTCTCTCTAAAATAAATGTTATATCTTTTTTTAATAATGGCCTTCAGAATAGTTTGTGTCTTCAGCTTTGGAAAAAAATCCATTGACCACAAAAACCCAGTTTGTCAAAACCAGTTCAACTCTGTAGGGGAGAGCGGGGTATGGTCGTAACATAGGGAGAGTTGTAACGCCACCAGTTCCACTAATCAGGGATAAGATAGGAGTCACATGATCATTTCAGTGTTTACCTGCTTCCCATATTGTGATTGTCAAGGCTGGAAACGGGCACATGCAGATACTTAGGAGAAAAAAACAAATTTCGAGGTGAGAAAGTAAATTTTTTGACCATGACTATATTCTGTTTAGTACTTATACTGTTGCAGATGAAACCATATTACTTACATTAGATGAAAGAGTCATTTCTCAGGCAAGACGTGATGCATTTGCCCGTGCTAATTTTAAACCGCATGCTACTACAGCTAGCTAAACATGGCTAGCAGGGTTGGGTGGGTTTTAACACATCTTTAAAAAGTTCCAACCATCCCCTTAAATACAACTAAGACCATTTTGATTTTAATAATTTTACAGAATGCCTACGCAATGGATACGAAAGACTGATAGAGGTGTGCCTGGCGCTACCCGATCCGTACCGGTAGCGCGATCCGTACCATCAGCTCATTTGCGCCTGCGCGAACAGAATAACTTCCGGGT
>NW_015150934.1:163125-164232 GCF_000732505.1 Cyprinodon variegatus | reverse complement strand
CATTGACGTCACCTGGCGCAGACCGATTGAACTTGTTTATGTATTTCTGTTTTTTTTATTTTTAGAAAATGCAATATTGACGAAAATACAAAGATATACAAAAAGAAACCCATGCCTCTAAAAAATACAAAAGAATAAAAAAGTAAGAAAAAGGATATATTGCCACCGGAAGTTATTCTGTTTGCGCAGGCGCAAATGAGCTGATGGTACGGATCGGGTAATGACAGTGCCTGCAGGTGTTTAAAAAAAACAATCTGATGAGGTCACAAAGAAGAGCCAGTCAATCAGATCAGTTGCGAAGGTGCATGGGATCTACCATGTAACCCTGAGCAGATGCTGCAAATCCCTGCAGAAGCAGAGCGAGCGGGGGTCCAGAGATCTTCCCAGTGTGGGTTATTGGAGCAGCAACACATTGGTTTTTGTTAGACCTCCATATTTGTTCAGCGTTGATTAAGCATTCTACAAGTTAAGGAAGTTTGTTCTAGTTGAATAATTTACACACAGACAAACAGAGAATATTAGAGTTATGGTCAGAGAGAGAGAGAGAGAGAGAGAGAGAGAGAGAGAGAGAGAGAGAGAGGGACATTGTTCTTGTATTGTTCTTTTAATTCAGTAAACCTCTTTTTGAAGCATATCACGGTGTGGCCTCTGTTTTTGCTTCTTTTGTCTAATTGTTAGAACTTACCCCAGCAGGTGTTACCCCGGTAGCGGGGCAGGTTATAACAGGGGGAACTCCATGTATTTGACATGAACTCATGAAGTCTGTGATATTCTTGCAGAGGTTTGAATTGGTGCCTTTTGTAGTAAACAAATGTTGGTATTTTGTATAAAAGTTTGAAAAGTCCAATATTCTGTGAGTTAAAGGTGCTGGAGCAAAAAGTGTCCCAACCATATCCGGTCTCCCCTATAATTTTCGTTAATATTATTAAACATTTTTTACGAAAGGACAAATCTGGTCTTTTAGATCCCTGAAAGATAAGTTTAGTGTTAATCATCATTTTAATCATGGAATATTGTGATTTTCATAAACAGGAAGAGGAGACGACGAAGATCCAGGACTCGAGTGTAACTCCGACACCCGACTACGACTACGACAACGCCACCTTT
>NW_015150934.1:159100-160693 GCF_000732505.1 Cyprinodon variegatus | reverse complement strand
TGAGCCTGTGGGACCTTTTCAGGTTGATGATGGAGTCAAGATCAACTCCCAGACCTGCTGCCAGTTTCTGGAAGACGCCTTCTTCAAACAGCGGAACAAGAAGAAGCCGCGATCATTCCAGAAACACCTGATATTCCTGCAGGACGATGCTCCGTCACGCATCAGAATACACCACAGCGTGGCGGCCAAAAACACCTGATATTCCTGCAGGACGATGCTCCGTCACACGCATCTAAATACACCACAGCCTGGCGGCCAGAAAAAGGCTAAAAGGAGAAAAAATAATGACATGGCGCCCTTGTTCACCTGATCTGAACCCCATGGAGAACCTGTGGTCCTTCATGAGAGGTGAGATCTACAGGGAGGGAAAACAGGGAGGCTGCTGCACGCCATCAGGATCGCACACAGATCAAGACTGACAGAATCTATGGATGGAAGGATTTAGAGCGTCATGGTGGAGAAAGGACGTTATATTGGTCACTGGTTTGGTTTTTGTTTGTTTTTGAATGTCGCAAATGTTTATTTCTGAATTTTGAGTAGTTATATTGGATTATCTGGTGAAAATAAACAAGTAAGATGGGTATATATTTGTTTTTTATTACGTTGCCTAATAATTCTGCACAGTAATATTTACCTGCAAACACAGACGTCCTCATTAAACGGCCAAATCTAAAAAAAAACAAACATAACTTTCAAAAATATGAAACTTTGATATTAAGGAGTCTGTTGGGTTGATTGAGAACACAACTGTGGCCCAATAATAAAAATAATCCTCAAAAATAATAATAAAAAAGAATTATGCCCCTTTAAATCTATTTTGTCCTTTTTCTGATTTCTCTTCTTTCTCAGAGCTGCTGACGAAGAAACAACCACTAAGGGACATAGAAATAATTCATAAATATGTTGTAACCTGCCAAATATCTGAATCATATTTTTAGTTAGAAAAATTTTAATTATTTCTATAATTTCTGTTTCTAAAATGTCTCTATATTTGCATGACTTTGACCCTAGTTTTTGACGACAGTTCGACAGGTAAAAATCAACCGACCTGAGAAAGCGGTTTGTTCAATTTTCTAAACTCTGTTGAATTTTTTTTTTTTTTCTGATACAATTGAAGAAATTTAAAAAAAAAATTTCTTTCAGATCTTTAAAACTGACCAATTATCAAGCTGACATTAAAGAAGTTATGTTGAGTAGAAAAACTCCTTAGACCACTAAAGTTGGGCGTACTCTGTGCGATTTTTTCAATCATTGCTCGCAGCTGCAGCTCAAAATAAGAAACCGCAGGGTTTAAAAGTTCTCAGCTCACGATGTTTGTTCTCACGCTGTGCGACCCGACGCTCTGATGCGATCTACCTGCTCAGTCTGTACGTCTAAAAACCAGGTGGGACTCAGCTCCGCAGTGAGATGGCGCTACTCAGACTCGTCTATCTGGAAGCCAAACCAGTAGCAGAGGAACATGAAGCTCACTAGAGTGAAACGCGCTGCCTTGGATATCTGTGCAATTTTATGCTGGAAGCCCTAAAAAGAAAAGGAGACGACGTATTTGGACAAAGACATGGCTGAACAAACGTGGCTACTACGGTCTGACAA
>NW_015150934.1:151499-156471 GCF_000732505.1 Cyprinodon variegatus | reverse complement strand
AAACCATGCGACCATTTCAGACAATTTGTTTGAAAAAAAATCCGTAATGTGCTGCTCCCTCTCACAGAGAGGGGGCGCTGCTGCTCAAACCCACTGATGATGATCTGTTTATTTTCCTGCAGGTGACCATGGTTCCTCAGGAGGTCCGGGACGGCTGCAGATCATTACGCCACCAATCATGGATCATCTCCACCCTGCTGGTGTCTCTGGCTGCTTTTTCCCTCTAAACGCTTAGATCTACCACGATGAAGCTGCAGCTGCTTTCAGCTTTATGTCCTTTATGTTCACGTCTCCATCGTGTAATTAGTGATTCCTCTCTGAAACGTGCTGAAGCTGTCTCCATCCGTTCAGTTTGGACCAAACTTCAGTGAGATGTTGAGGAAGGAGGTTCTGTCTTATTTCCTTTACTTTATTGTCTGATCAGTTGTGCAGCAGGAGGGATCTCTGGTGTTTCTCCTGAGAAATAGAAGATCACAGCTGAGGAGACCAATGACATTTAAGATCTGTAGTCTTCCTGTTTCACACGGTGCTCTGAGTTTTAGAGCAAACTTACCTTAAGAATCAGAGGCTGGAAGTGGTGTGTGAATTTAGATAATACATTAATTATTAATATATTCATGAGATTAATGAATTATGTCTAAAGGGCCATCCATCAGTCCAGGGTTTTATTTTGAATTTCTGGCAGAACTTTTCAAACTCCATGTAAATTAGCAATAAATATGTGTTCTGTTTCTCAACCTTTAATATGTGCTTTTTATTACCCGGTACAATTTAAACAATTAAAAATCCTGCTGAACATATAAAGGCAATCTATTGCTGCGTTCACACTGAACGCGTTACGAGCGTCAAAAACACGTAAACGGCGAAATCTGGACTCTGGGTCAAACTGTGATCCAGCTGCTTCGCTGCTTCAACGCTCTGGTTGTTTATTTGCTCTTTTCTGTAGCTTCAAACTAGAGAGCAGCTCGGCTTTATTTACTTCATGAGCTGGAAAAATAGTTTTAACAGGTTTTTAAATCCTTCAAACATCCTCTGTTCATCAGTTCATCAGGATTATAATCCCAATATAATCTGCAGTTCTTGTTGGGAGCTCCAGACCTCCAGAATCCCGCCGGGAGGCGGCGCTGGGAATCCCCGCTGAAAGCTCTCTGCTGCAGGCAGCCTGTGGGGGATTTCCTGCTGCCGCTCGTAGCGACTGGAGGTGAACAGAAAGAGTTTTAAGGTTTTTGGTAAAAACTGCAAGAACCAGAATATTTAATCCAATATTTTTCATCAGCAGGTTTGAACATTTCTAGTTAATTTGGGTATTTATTAGTGGTGTGCTATTATCTGCATTAACGTACCAGACTCTTATAGGGCAATAAAAAAAGTGTTGCCGTTAATCTGTTCTCAAAGTTTGAGTTAGGAGCTGACTGTATGTTAGGTAAGCTATGATGACTTTCACCTTGATATTTTAGTGTGGATGTATATCTGGGGGCGAGAACAAATCAGTCTTCCAACCTGTGTAGACGTAGGGTTAGATAACCACATCGAACGTGACGAGCTGACATGCATGCAGCTATAAAGCTGATGGGGTTTCTTCAGGGAAAATGTATTTTTAAGAAGCTTCCCAATCCAATCCACTTTATTTATATAGCACGGTTTAAATAAACACAAGGTTTCCAAAGTGCTGCACAAAAAGATAAAATAACTAGAATAAATAAAAGTAAATAAAATTAAATAAAAGCACTGCCTGCACAGGATAAAAATATGCATGTATACATAAAATCAATACTCTACATGGTGTTAAAAGCCAAAGAAAAGAGGTGGGTTTTAAGAAGAGTTTTAAAATGAGACAGAGAGGTGGCCTGTCTAATGTGCAGCGGCAATCCATTCCAAAGTTTTGGAGCTTCAACAGAAAACGCTCGATCCCCTCTGAGCTTAAAAGAATTTTAAAATGAATCCTAAAATGGATGGGCAGCCAGTGGAGTGAAGCTAAAATAGGTGAAATGTGCTCGTACTTGCGTGTGCCAGTTAAAAGACGTGCAGCAGCATTTTGAACCAGTTGAAGACGAGCAATGAAAACCTCGACAAGACTAAAGCTGCTCGCTCCTTGTGCAATGCAGAATTAGTTTACTGCAGGAGTTCTTCCAGTCACGGCTAAAGGCAAAGCATCCCTTAGCCAATGAGGAAGATGCCGGCCAGGCCAAGCGCAGATGTAGAAGAAGAGTCGTTTTCATCAATTAATATAATGTTTGAGTGCAACCTAGGGAAACCTGTCAGCACAGCTCCATCAACCAAGCTAACTGATCTCCTCGCTCGGTGGATTGCCACCAGCTGCCGCCATCAGCGTGGTTAAGATGATTGGCTCCAGCTTGTTCTCCAAGCGGCCACAGTTGAACCATTTTATGAACTATCTGTGAGGCGAACTATCATGAGGAGAATAGCTGACCAGCACGCCGCGGAGAAAGCTGCCAAAGAAGAGGTTTGCTTTAGGCACGCTATTTTATGTCATTTTAAATTTCATTTTACCACAACACCACGAATGATTACCACATTATGTTTGCAAAGTGGGACGCTTTTTAAAAATGTACTTTATGTGGTATTTAGTTACCTATTTCATTTCTGAGATGCGCCACCTGGCTAAGAAACGTGTTTAAAGACTTACTTTTACTTATTTATGAAGCGCACACATCATGAATGCCTTTAGCAGAATTCATATGAGCCATTTTAATCTAGATTAATTCCAAGAATACAGTGAGATTAATGGAGATTTAAAAAATCTATGTCCACCACTATTATTTATAAACTGTTTCTCCATAAAAATGTTTAAGTTTAGCAATAATGATCAGAGCTGCTCTCTGCTCCTTCTACATAACAATCCATTCTACCTGCTTTATTTTAACCTTTGGAGTTTAACTCCTTGATACCGGTATTTATTTATTCTTCATCTGCAGAAGCGATGGCATCTTGCAGGTAGTGTCTGTCTCCCCAAAAAAACTCCTGGATCAGCTTTTCTGATGGTCGGCGCTTCGGTGTCCAGCGGCAAAAGTACAGTTTACTGAACTCCAGTGTCAAACGCTCCAAATGCACCCCTCCCAATGCTCGAATGTGCCGCTGGGCCACTCGACACCGCCCCCCCATAGACATTGCATGTAAACCACACACTTTGATGCCCAGAACACGCCCGGTGTGAACGCAGCAGGCACGGCACAAGCGTCGGGCGCGTTTAAGCATCTGATGCGTGTGGCGCGCCGCAAACGCGCTGCTGCTCGAGATGGAAAAATTAAATTTTTGGGTTAGGGATAGGGTTAACCCGCGTCAGAACTAACTGGTACAAGCAGCAAAAATGAAGCAGCAGACGCTATTTTGCTGCTCTGGCTGCATCCGGTGTGAACGTAGCATAAGAAGTAAAGAAAAAAACTACCAGATCCTTCTGCTTCTGCTCACACTAACGGTTTGTCCAACGGAGCAACCGTTCACTTTTGTCGTAATGGCTGTGCATTTTATGAAATTACAATAATTTGTCACAGACCTGCCTGCATGTTGAATGGCCTGCCAAACACTCCCGCGGAGCCAATGGACCTCCTAGAAACCTAACTCTGTCGGTCTTCTGCCAGAGAAACCTTCCTATTCTACGGCTCTGTGGGAAAAAACAAAATCTACTTTTGAGTTCATAGATCGAGTTCAGCTGTGTGATGTCACAGAGCACCATGAGGTCACCATTTCAGCCACATGCAAAAGTTCCTTAAAACAGAAATATTAAAGCCTAAACTGCATTATTTCTTCATGATGAAATTCTCAATGTTTGGGAGACTTTTTAAAGTGTGAAACAATAGATTTATGATATAATATGTTTGAAAGGAAATGGATAAATTCCCTTTTTACAGTCTTTAAATTCAGGGACAATCATGAAATCAAGTCTTTAAATTCAATCCCTCCTTTGCTTTAATGGAAGGCTTTTTATAGCAGACTTTATTCCTTCAGGGGTTTTTGTAAAGCGAATGTCTTCAGGGAATCAGTTGGACTTCTTATATTAAAACGTTTTAGGCCTAAACTCAGCATTGATCTGAATGTGTTTTCTTTTTAAATAAATTGACTGTTTGTCTTGTAAAGTGTCCAGAGATAATGTTTGTTAAGAGCTGCTGTTTTATAATAAACAGACCAGAAAATTAAATTCTATATTTGTATTTTGACAACAAGCCATAATTTATTCCATCAAGGGAAGAATTTACTATTAGGCAAAACAAGGCAGGTGCCTAGGGCCCCAAGTTCCTGGGGGCCCCATAAAACTCTGTTCCATGTATGGTTAATACAACTATTCCTTATTTCTGCACATTAATTATGTTTTTGATAAAAATCCTTTGTCTAATATTCCATCAGAACGCTGATAATATTAAAGGCTGGTTTATACTCAGAAAGGGTATCGTAGGTAGTAGGTGTGTGTGTTGCAGTTAATGCAGATATGCCCCGCCCCTTCGCAGACACTCTGTGGAAACCTCTCCAAAATTGTAGGTGAGCGCAGACAGGAGGCCTCTGATTGGTCAATTCTACATCCGCCCTACACTGTGCGTATTTCCTGTTTGGTTCCTTACCGGCTTGTTTTGGTTGTATGACCGCCATTGTGGAAAACGACGGAAGACGGACCAGCTAGAAGAGCGAGGTGCGCGAGAACGCTGGGACCCTTTTTCCGCAAACTTGCCCCCACTTCCTCACCGCTTCTGCCATATCGAGACCCACAGCGAGTTCCTGATTGTCGCTCTAGCATTGTTCCGTGGAATAACATACGGCAAACCAAGCTTCAATATTGGGCAGAAATCAAAAGTGTCTGCAACAAGCTCACTGCAACACACTGCTGCAGGAGGATAACCACGCTTTAAGTGTGGTTTCCGGCATGGGAGCTGGCTTGGAGCTCGTCTGCCTGGCTGTGTGTTTCCTGGACGGGGCCGCCTGTGGAGCTGGTTGACAGTTGCCTTTTGTATCTATGCTTCTT
>NW_015150934.1:149280-150774 GCF_000732505.1 Cyprinodon variegatus | reverse complement strand
AAGTCAGCTGAGTACAAAACAGAGGAAAACAAGAATAGGGACAAAACGTAGAACAAATAATGTATGTCTATTATATTAAAATTTCTGTATCTGTGAGTCTGTTTTATGTTTTGTCTTCTTAATTCAGAGGGCCCCCTTGCCTGTCTTTGCCTAGGGGCCCAAATTTCCTAAACCCGCCCCTCACGGAGCAGCCGGCTTGCTTGGTCTCGCAATGAATCCTGGGTAAACCAAGGATAGCGAGGATACATCGGACCCGTCCTTCACATTTTAAGGTCGCAAAACGAGAAGTCTTGGAATCCGACCAGACCTCGGCGCCGCGCTATGACGTAATCACCCTTCGGATCTGATCTAAGGACGCAGCCCATGAATTTGAACAGAGCCACAGCTATTTGGAGACAGTGTGGTTCTGCTTGTGGGCTTTAGAGGGCGCTAAACCTGGAACCTGGTAACTACAAATTGCACAGCTGCTTTAAAAGACTACATTTAAATTGCTGTCGTGTTATTAAAATTTTAAATTTTATTTAAGTTTATTAATTTAAATCTGAATCAAACCATATCGAATCTGCCATAAATATTGAATGCATCAAAGACATGCTCTACCCCATCACTATCAGAGGCACTCCCAGTGAAGTCCCACTCACTGCTGTGGAGGCGCCTGGATTGAAGGTGGCCCAGTCCCAGTACTCCCACTAAGCCCTGAGCCCAGACCTTCTTTGTGAACCTGAGAGTTTTCCAGGAGAGATTATGCAGATATTCTTGTAATAATAAGTAGTAATTTGTGTTTTTTTTTTTTTTTTAACAATAGTTTGCCAGAAAATTCAAACATTAAACAGACTCATTGCCTAGATGAGCAGTCCCATACGATGAGTGACGCTAATAAAAACTATTCATATAAGGTGGTTTGAAAATGTATTTCTCTAAAATGAAATTAAATTTCATGGTTTGAAACTGAATTTGCCTTGAAATATTTTGTGTTAAAAATAATTCTGAATATGATGTTTAATCTAATAATCCTGTTTTTATGTCGCTCATCAGAATGAATGAAAGTAGCCAATCATCACAGATTCACTGACCTTTTTATAATTTCTCATTAAATCTTATGACAGTTTTTAGCTCAAGCAGTGTTGCTGTATCACATCGATCTGTTAATCAAACTGATCTGTTCATAAGTTTGATTAGCTGATTTCTGAAACATACAAAAAAATCTTATAAATAGAAATAAAATAGAACAAAAAATTTAATTAGCAAAACTTTGTATTGGAAACAACAAAACTGTATTTCAAAACCTAAAATACTGTTTGGTTAAATTTTAAACCAAATAATTTAATTTCAATTTATGTAAATCCAGATTCAGTTTGAACAGGTCTAATTCTGTTTCTGATGCCGCTGTTGCCCATAAAAAAACCTTATAAAATATAGATTAAATAGCAGGAATTGCATCTTTTAGCTACGATTTCTAGTTATAATCTTCATTTTCATGAAAAAATAGATTTA
>NW_015150934.1:145026-146608 GCF_000732505.1 Cyprinodon variegatus | reverse complement strand
AAGCAGGAGGCTCCATCACTGCAGAGGAAGCAGGAGGCTCCATCACTGTGTAAAATTCATCTTGATTAAAAGCAGAACTCACAAATACTCAAGGGTTTTTTTGTCACAGGAAAACAGGCAATAAGTGTTACATTATAAATCTGAGACAAAATAAAAAATATCCAACAACTTAGTAGGATCATGTTGATTTTTTTTAGCAAACAAACATTTAATAAAAACAAAAAAATTTCACTACTACCAA
The DNA here is from genome assembly GCF_000732505.1 of Cyprinodon variegatus. Classification (NCBI taxonomy): domain Eukaryota; kingdom Metazoa; phylum Chordata; class Actinopteri; order Cyprinodontiformes; family Cyprinodontidae; genus Cyprinodon; species Cyprinodon variegatus. Next base: position 146,367 of record NW_015150934.1, on the reverse strand, counting down.
TAATCCAAAGTTTTATTCAATAATATTTCAGTATAAATAGATCAAAAACCAAAAAACCTTTACAACCAATTTATAAGTGAACTCAAAGTCTCAATTTATATCTGCAAAAAACAAACAACCCTAATATTTATTTTTATTTTATTTATCCTTTATTTAACCAGGTATTACCCATTGAGATTAAAAATCTCTTTTGCAAGGGAAACCTGGCCAAGATGGGCATCAAAATTACATCACATCATTACATACGTACAAAGACACACACATAAAAGCCAAATATGCACTTACAATAAAATTTCATTAAAACATTGACATGTGAGGGAGTCCAACTCAAAACATCTAATTCTCAACTTAAAAGTTTTCAAAGGAACCAATTTACTAAGTTTCATGTTATTTTGCAGCAAATTCCATGTAAAGGGAGCAGAGCAAGCAAAGGCGTTTTTACCCAGCTCAGTACCGACACATGGGACAGAAAACAAGACAACAGCCTGAGAACGGAGAGAGTAATGACCAGTACTTTTTTTCATAAGAAGTGAACATAAATAAGCTGGAAGCGCACCAAGAATAGCCTTATATATAAATATATACCAATGACAAAGCCTCCGTGTAGTAATAACCGAAAGTCCAAAACTGTCCATTCTTTCTATTTTTAATAATAAAGTCCAAGCAGGAGTTCCATGTCCTCTGAACTCAAAGCAAAATCCTGGAAGCCTTTAAGTCCAAAGTCCTTTCAAAACGAAAAATCCAGACGACATACACCCCCCACCAAAAAGAATAAATAAATAAATAAAAGATTAGAAAAATCCCCAAAAAGAAAAATAAGGTCCAGATCTCAGGAGCGTCTTTCTTTCCCCTGAGCGGCGCGTCTCCTGATGGCGTCCTCTGGGTCCAAACTCCGATCTTTGACTGGGTTTTATTTTTTTTTATTTTATTTCTTCATTGTTTTTGACTTGTTTCAGACAACCAGGCAAAAACTCCCGCTGCACAGACCCGTCAGTGCGCGTGTTCCTCACCTGTCGAGCCGCGCGCGCCCCTTTTTATTAAGACATTTCTCCACATCAAAATAACCCAGCATATTAATTCCCATCATCATTTTTAACCAGTGGAGATTTGAAATAATATTACCAATAAACTAACTGTTCTACAAGACAGTTTGTTATCGATACACTTTAATGTACTTTATACAAAAAGAGAAAATAACAGTGGTTCTGTTAGACTGCAGAGGAAGAGGGACAGAAGCTGAGCAGACTGGGAGGAGCTGCAGGTGGAACCATCTTTACAGGGACGGTGTAGGTACCAGGCTGCGTACTTCCGAGGACGCAGCCTACCCAGCCTCCGGAGGAC
>NW_015150934.1:139903-141769 GCF_000732505.1 Cyprinodon variegatus | reverse complement strand
TTCACCTGTTTGCCTTTGATTGATTAGATCCACGAAACAGTTAGAGAGAAAGCGTTGGTCTGAATAAACTGATATTCAAATTATCAAACACACCTGTTCTACTCACCTTCACACCGACACCCATCAGAGTTTTACACACTAACAGTCCTCTCATTGACTTCCATTCATTTCCAACCCTTGGATGGTCTAGCATTGATCCTGATCTAAACTGGATTAACACCATATTCCTAAACCAAATCCCCTCTAAATGGAGAGGACCAGGAGCATGTCCTCACTTTGGAAGGAAAATACCGAGAATAGTTGTTTCTCAGCAGGAGGTAGATGAACGCTCCCAGACATATAATTATTCAAACCACTAAAAGGCAGAAAGGGTCCCGTTTCAGTGATGTGATCCGCCATCTTTGGATCCATCTCACAGTTTCCTTCTTGTAGAGCAAACCTCCCATGGATGATGAGGCCTCCAGCTCCTTCAAACGGTGTCCCTGGAATAAAGAGAGGAAAGGTGGAAACATGTGAGTCTGACCAGAGCTCCCAGTTCCAGATAAAATCCCAGCAGACTAACAAACTCTGCAGGTTTCCTGATGTTCTATCAATAAACTGCTGAGTTTACATGGATTTATTCATAGTGCTGAAAATAACTTTGGTTAAACTGTTATTTCCTAACAAAGAATCCCTCCTAACTCTGATAAAATGCTGCTGAAACAGCAGAGAAACGTCTTTTTCTGAATCTTTGGGTCCGTTCCAATGAACCGGACCAGAGCTGATGGACCTAAGGTTCTGATCCAGCCCTCCTGTCTACTGAGGACCCAGATCTTCAGGCCCCCAGGGGCCCTTTAGGTGTTTCTGGCTGTTTTCAGCCACAATGATCAGCTGGATGTTTGGCTTCAATGTTTTAAGCTTCTCTTTCAGTCTAGTTTTGCATCATTGAGCTGCTGCAGTGGAGCTTAAATGGGGACCTGGATGGAGGAAAATCATCTGATATGTTTAGGAACCTGAGAAAAAAAATTAGCTTTAACAGAACATTAAGCTCCAAGGGAGGAAGAGGAGGAAGAGGAGGAAGAGGAGGGTCCTTTAGGACCTGGAGCAGAAAAGTCCAGTTTGTCCACCTTAGTATTTAACTGAATGTCTCTGAGCTCCTAGTTCTGGTTCCGGCTGTCGTTGCTTTTCCTCCATCCTCCGAGAGGAAAGCAACGCTTTAACAGACGTGTAACATTAGAGCCTTCGGGGGGCGCTCCAACACGCCTGCAGCTGGTCTGAATGCAAACCAGAGCAAAGGCTTTGATAAGTGAACAAACATTCAGCTGCTTACCTCACTTTGATAAGTTAACAGTGAAATGAAGTATTTTCCTAGTCAGTTGGAGACAAAGCTGTGGCTCCAATAAACCTAAACATAAAATAACACATTTCAGTAGCAAGACAAATAAAACATACCGTAATAGGAAAAGACCCAGAGAGAAACTTATTACAGTAAATTAAATAATGTAAGTGAATCAAGAGAATAAAAATCAATAATTATAAGTATAAAATAACAGTAAAATAAAGATAGTAAAATGACTGTTAATAAAATGAAAAAAAGGTAAACTGATAAAGTTCAGGCAGTTCAGTCAAATCTACCTTAAACAAATGAGTTACAATAAAGATGTGAGTTTACTAGAAGTCTGCAGTTAGTCTGAATACAAATGTATCCAAATACTTTATCTTAGTTTTACTCCCTAACAGACCTTCACCTGTTTGCCTTTGATTGATTAGATCCACGAAATATTTTACAACAGTTAGAGAGAAAGCGTTGGTCTGAATAAGCAGATATTCAAATTAGCAAACACACCTGTTCTACTCACCTTCACACCGACACCCATCAGAGTTTTA
>NW_015150934.1:135000-138520 GCF_000732505.1 Cyprinodon variegatus | reverse complement strand
TAATAAATGTGGCCAGATTCCTAGAAAGAAGAGCTGCACCATCCAAAGTGGGATGCTGCACTATAGAAATCAGTTTATTTCTATAGTGACAATTCACAACTCATCATCCCAAGGCACTTTTTAGAGAAAAATTCAACCAGATCATCCAGTCAGTGTGAGCGGCCATCTGCTGAGGCCCACTGGGGTTCAAGGAGACAGAAACAGACATAAGCCCCATTTCCACTACCTCTGAAAACCGATCCGTGCAAAATTCAGACCGAACTTTGATCAGTTAACCGTGCCGAGCTCAGTTCCTTACGACCATTGACACACCACGCTAGCACAGTTCCTTGCCCACTAGTGGCGATCTACGGTACTACTGCTCTCTACAGGTTAACAAGCAAACCAACATGGCGGCGCCCGTAACATTCAGGCAGTTTGCAGAGAGTCAGGAGAAGAAGGCGGCCTTTGGTGAATTTACTGGACAGAGTCGGCTTTTGGGAAGTGGATACGATAAACGATCGTCTAATCAGGGCTTATAGATGCAGGAAACAACGACAGACGTTGAGGTTCATCACTCTGCTGAGCAGAATCATCACTGGAAATCGTGCGGCACGTTAGGGAAGCTAGGATTTTATGAACGTCTGAAATTTCCTGATTAGGGAGGCTGACTGTAAGGAGATGAGGCGGTCTGCTCATGCAGTCTTTGTTATCTGAGAACCGAGCCAGAACTGAACTAGGCAGAGCCCTACTGATGGACCGTGTTAGCGCGGTTCTGTTGGGTCTGGCGCGGTCTGGTTCAGTTCTGCATACCATTTACACTCAACAGTTACCTTAGTTATCATGCTCAAATCATTCTCAGCACAGTTTTAAAAGGATAATGTAAATAGGGCTATAGAAAAAGAAGCATAGATACAAAAGACAACTGTCAACCAGCTCCACAGGCGGCCNTAATAGCAGAATTATGAGTTTTAGTTCTCTGTGTTTCAGGATATAAACCTCATCACTATGCTGACATGTTTTAGTTTTCAATGCTTCTACGACGTCTTTCTGAATTTAACTGTGATGTTAGAACCTGGTTCTGCTGAGAACATTTTTCCTGGACTGTTTGAAAAAGCCAACCTTCTTCTGCAGGTGTTCCAGTGAGCTCCATCCATCTGGAAAAGAGAATCATTGGAGGTGAAAAATGTGAGGAAGAGGAGCGTCACTATCATGTTAAATTTATAGCTGTAAATTATGCAAGGAAAGAAGGTTATCTCTGTGGAGGCTCCCTGATCAGCGATCAATGGATCCTGACTGCAGCTCACTGCTGGAAGTCAGGCAAGGGATGGTGAGACAGAGACACTGTTGATGAAAAATCACCAATGACTGAGTTCTTATATCTAATAAATGTGCTTTATTGTCACAGGACTCATATAGCATATTTAGGAGTTCATCCTAAAAGTCCTAAACCAGACAAACATGTTGTCACTGAATATGATATCTATACAGAAGGCAATGATAAACATGACATCATGCTGGTGAAGCTGCCAAACCCAACAACAATCACACCTATACCGCTGACTGATTGTGAAACTCCCCTCAGTGTGTAAGTCATGTTTTTAATTAAACTAAAATGTTGTTTCTGAGCTTCAAGATGAGGCATAATTCATCCAGGAGGAGATTTCCAAATTCTCAAAGGCTTAGTTTTATTATTTCTAGTATTTTTATTATCTTTCAGAGGAACCAAAGTCCAGATCGCAGGTTTTGGACCAGAAAAAGCGGGCCCTAAAAACAAACGAAGTAAGATTAATGTTCATGTTTCTCACTGTTTTTCTCATGACCTCAAAATGATTAAGATATTTTAAATCAGCCAACAGAGTTTCTTTAACTTTTGATCAACAAAAACAAGCAGAAATAAAATGAGTATCGGTGGCAGAAAGTGAAGAAATATTCTGAATAGAACATGAATATTAAGACAGGCTGATTATCTGGTTATGCTTCTTTTTAGTTGATGAGGACTGGACTTATCCATCTGAACTTCAGTGTGCTGATATTGCGATTGTGAAAAATGAGGAGATGCCAGAAATAGCAAGAAAAAAGAGACTGAATCAGCACTGGAAATGTGCTGCAAACTCTACAAAGGACGCATCTCGGGTTGGTCTTTTATCCATTTTCTTAATAAAAACTAAACCTTGTTGCTGCGTTTCACTAGAATCTGTGACTAAACGACTGAAACCCTTTGTTTGTGACAGGGCGACTCTGGAGGAGGAGTAGTTTACCAGAAAAAGCTCTATGGCGTTATTTCCTTCACTGGAGATCCAGACTTTGCCTGCAGTGAACCATTTGGATTCATGGATGTCTGCGAGTACAAGGAATGGATAGAGGAGACTATTAAACCTGGAGCTAGAGAGCCTGGTTTCTGGGAGAAGTTTCGGAAGAAATTACGCCACATATTTTCGTGTTTCGACTGTCTGTAAACCACAACATTTAAGTTTATCTAAATGTTCAGTTTATTTTGGCTTCATTGCAGTTTTCTTCCTTTCCTGCTTAACAATTGATTCTCTGAGTATAAATGTTGTTCTGTTCAAGTTAAACTGTGAGAACATTTCATTTATGAAGAAGTAAAGCTTCTGTTTTGCATCCTTGTACTCAGCAGCAACAATAACCACTGTTACATAAAAAGACAATAAAAGCAGCTTTGATCAGATCGTCACATTCATGTCTTTTCTGGTTATTAATTATTTCTCTGTTTTGTACAAAATAGTTAGAAGCATTTTTAGTTTCAGGTTTAGTAAATGCTATTTTCCTTTAAACGTTTTAATTTCTTCTTCACTTTTAACCTGCTGCTGTTAAACTCAGTAATAAAAGCATCAGACTATCAGTTCAATTAGAAATAATGACGAGTTTTGGACGGTCAGGTCTGTTACTTTAAACTGAACATTTTATGATAATAACTTTAAAGCTCAGAGGTTCTTTAATATGAAAAATAAAAAGTTTTTGTCTGTTTAGTGAATAAACCAGAGTAGAAACACCAGTAGAAAGATCCTGAAATAAAGGATTATTGTGAGGTTGGTGGTTTAAATGACCTAAAACAAACAGACATTTATCTAAATAATCAAACAATAAAGACACTTAGAAGAAGCTCAGAGAAGGAAAAGGTCATGAAGTCCATGCAGAGAGTCAGAGATGGAGCAGGCAGACAAACAGCTGAAATAGGAACAGAAAGAGGCGAGCAACCTCTGCTGACAGGAAGGAGGGTGGCTGATGGAGGAAGACTAATAAACCCAAACATCCAACAGAAAACATCTCTAACTGAACCAAGAACAGTAAAAAGAAGCAAACAGTAAAAACAATTGAAAAGTCAGTTTTCCCATTTTTACTTATTGATAAATGATTAACTCCCCTGTGAAGCAGTTACACCTGCTGCAGCTTGCTGTACATCATTCTCTGCAAGGCTTTCTTGCTACATGTCCTGCAGGCTCTCATTTCGGCCTTCTTTGATGATGGGTCCGCATCCTGCTGGGTTGAGTCATCTGCACTGCCACCAGCCTCTTGCTGT
>NW_015150934.1:132659-133530 GCF_000732505.1 Cyprinodon variegatus | reverse complement strand
CCTTCTTTGATGATGGGTCCGCATCCTGCTGGGTTGAGTCATCTGCACTGCCACCAGCCTCTTGCTGTTGATCTGTAGCCCCACCAGCCATTTCATCCACAACACACTGCAGCGTAGTCCGGGCATCCCCCTTCTTGTAAGAGTCAAAGTAACGGTCTTTGTGACGAGCATCAACTATTCTTGCATTGACATAGAGTGGTTCATCTTGCACACCATGAAAACAATTGCAAACAGCTTCTAGCAGAGTTTCATCAACCTAAGTACCATGCAGAGCGAACTAGGCTTTGTAAGAAGATTCTTCATCAATCTACTCTTTCATAAAGTCTCCACTGTGGCATTAATGGAAAATGGAAACAAATAAATGCAAATCAATAAAAGCTTCTTGCCTCTCAGCTGTTCATGTTTGGACATTTATCCTTTTTTTCTATCATTAAAGGTTAATTCTAGGGGGGATCAAATGTGATAATATTTAATATAATTTAAACTAAATAGTGTTTTAAGGAAAGCGTAAAGCAAAGCTGGACTGAGACAATAATTTGGTTCTGGTGGTGCTCCAGGATAATCAGTAATGATCTCTGCAGATGATCCTCATTGAATTTGGTCACAAACTGATTTTAAGAAGGTGAACAATCTGAGAACAAAATGTTAAACAAGGTTTAAACTCCCTCTGAGCTGAAGAAGAAGGAACGCAGTGAGACTAACAGAGATCTAAGAGAAATTAATCCAAAAGTACAAAAAACTAAATCACAACAGAATGAACGGTATGGAAACACCTTTCTAACGATAATAAACTGATTATGGAAAGACACCAAGAATAGAATTATGAGTAGAACCAAAACACCTCTGGATCATAACAGTTACTAACTTCATG
>NW_015150934.1:129461-132249 GCF_000732505.1 Cyprinodon variegatus | reverse complement strand
TCTGTAAAAAAAGAAGTTTTTGAGGAAGAAGAAGAAATATTTTTTATTTTTTGACTTTAGAAACTCAGAAGCTGATCAAATATCGGGTTAAATATCGGTGGGGTGGCCGATGTCCGATATTCAGTTTTCAGGCCGATACCGATAGGGGGCCGATTATATCGTGGATCCCTACTTTTTTCATCACTTGCAGTTTAATATAAAATCATCACTGCTAAGAGCAGGTGGAATGGACGGTTCAACAGAGCTATGGCTCTGGGTGGATTAAAAAGAAATCTAGGATTATTATTCTTATTCTCCTCTATTAATGAGGAGAAATATGCTGCTCTTGCTTTATAAAGGGTCCTCTTATACAGCAGTAAACTATTTTTCCACACTAGGTAGGAGTTCTACAGGGTTGTAGAGTGCAACTTTCTCTCCAGTTTTCTAGCATTTCTGCAGCTCTGCATTAAACCAAGGAGCCAGCTTTCTATTTTTAAAGTTTCTCACTTTCAAATGAGCTGCGTTGTCTAAGGCAGAAAGCAGAGAACTAGCAACCCCATCAACAAAATCATCAACCTGTGAAGGGGAATAAGCTAAGCTTTTGTCCTCTGCAGCACTGCTCAGCGACACAGAGGAAATGTATAACTGCACTATCTGATAGTGATCTGCTAAAGTGAAACCTTCTTTTAGGGGAGGAGAACTCTGTTAAAGTAATCCTGAAGGTTATTAAAAAGAGGTCAGAGAGGAAATACTGTTATTCACCACATTCAATGCTATATGTTAGCAAAGGTCTGAAGTATGAAGATGAGAGTCTGTGGGACTATTCACATTTAACTGGCATTTAATTCTCCACCACCTTGGGGGGCGGCTCCCATTCTGACCTGGGGGTCTCCAGTTTGGATTCTGTACTCTACATCATCCAGTACGACGTTCCATGAATTCCTTTCCCTCCTGAATTTTACAGCCTGCTAGGAGGTGGTGGATTGTTTCTGGGGCCTCTTTGCATAACCTGCACCTGGGATCTTACCGGCTATGGTAGATCAGGGCTTCTGTTGCTCTGACGCTCAGGGGCTGCTGCTGTGCTGCCATTAGCAGCGCTTCACCCTGGCCCTCTCTAGCTATTATTATTTTACTGGATTTGACAAGAATGTAAAGGCAGATTACAGTGTGAAATACAAAGAGAATATAATGTTTTTAGGGCTGCAACTAACGATTATTTTAAAAATCGATGAATCGGCCGATTATTTTTTCGATTATTCGGACAAAAAGTATTTTTTAAATGAACCTCTTTATTCCAAAATAAACATTTTAGACAGAACAAACAAGCACACAAGTACAGGTTGCTCATTAACTGTACTGGTGCAATATGAAAAATAAATGTTTGTGTTAAAACTACGCAAACATACATGAGAAATGTAGCTGTACATCCACAAAATATAGGCTACTTTGTTTCATAAAGCGCAAAAAAAGACATTGCTGATGGCAGTGATGACGACGGCGGCGGATGACGCATTAATCGCGCAACACAACTAATCGATGATGAAATTTGTCGCCAACGCTTTTAAAAGTCGATTTTTATCGATTCGTTGTTGCAGCACTAAATGTTTTATATACGGATAAACATATAAAAATGTGAAACCTTTTTCCAACAGAATTTACAGTGTGCCTCATCTGTCTAATCTAGTAGAAAAATTTGAGACTTGGAATCGATTTAAGAAAAACATTACATTTTGAATACAGAAAATCCTAAATAAAAATAAAAAACTTAAAACGAAATAAAAGAGAGTGTCCCTCATATATCCCATTTAGTAAGACAGTTTCAGACAGATTTAGAGTTAATGGGTCATATACCCTAAAGGCTAAGAAAGATCACATTTTCTTATTATAAAAAAAATTTAAAATTACAAAAAGGCTTAAAATTGAATAAAAATAAGTGTGCCCCATAAAGCTAATGTAGTAGACAATTTGAAATATCTTTAAAATGTTAGAATGTTAGATGTTATCTATCGGCATGATTTTATATTAGTTTGATCTTAGCTGATCTCAATATAAGGAACTTATTGATTTTTGTTTCTGAAGAGTGCTTGGTAGAAAAAGTTTTTGACGGTCCCTGAATGCACCATGGCGTGTGGGAGAATCAGAATCAGAAATACTTTAATAATCCCAGAGGGAATCTGGGATAATCCCCGGAGGGAGCCGCTGAGAGGCGCTGGCCGACATCAGAGTCCCTCAGTGGGATCAACCGTTTGCTGGATCCCGCTGACTCTGCGGAGCTTGAATATCCAATATCCAACCTCAAACCAACTTCACTACGGTCTCTTACTGCTTTGTGTGTCAACTCTCATGGTTGCTAAGCAACAGAGGTTTGCTAAGCGACATCGATCTGTTCGAATCCACATCCAAAACTCTTCGGGTCTCCTTAGTTTCATGGACCTGGAAGGATCCAGTCCAGGTAGACCAGGTTCTTGGAGGATGCAGCCCATGAATTCAGCAATTTACCGGCAGTCACAGGTTTGAGTCCCGGTCCTGCTGACCGTTGCTGGTTATCTCTTCCCTGTCTTATAACCCTCTTTTCCGTCTAAATGCTTACAAAATAATTAAAAAACATTTTTTTTGGCATTTGTAGGTAAAAGCATGGGTGTAGGTTTGCATAGGGACCATAGGGACATGTCCCTACCAACATTTAAAACTGTCCTAATTGTCCCTACCAACATTTAGAACCGGCCTAATTGTCCCTACCAACATTTAGAACCGGCCTAATTGTCCCTACCAACATTTAGAACCGGCCTAATTGTCCCTACCAACATTT
>NW_015150934.1:126214-127416 GCF_000732505.1 Cyprinodon variegatus | reverse complement strand
AACGGAAATGGGGCCTGTTTACACAGTTGTAGTCTTTTCGCTTCACTCTGTGTACTCCGACGTCGAGAATCAAGAATCCACCTTTCGTATTCCATTTTCAGAGTTTTTTAAAGTGTTTAACAGAGACGTTAGCACCTCGACATCATTCGATTTCATCCTGGACACTACAGAAAATGGGCTTAAAGTGTAAAAAAGTGAACTTCTCCTTTAACATTGATTTTATCTCAGATTTCCACAGTCTATAAGTAAATTAGTGCAAACATTAATGTCTGTTAAAAATGCTGGAATCTGGCTGTTTATTTTGGATATTATTAGATTACAGATAAGATAGTGTTATATTGTCTTTTATAATCCTTAAATATGATTTTATATTTGAATAAATGTATGGTCATTCTTAGTGTTGTGTTTGTAGATGATGCCACTAAAAAAGAAAATAGCTATTTAAACAGTCAGTAAGTAACATAGGATGATATAAAAGGTTGTTTCATTTAATCCTTTTATATTAAAAACATACTTTTATGCATTATATGACTGTATGAAACACAGATATCCAGTAATAATGATGCAGGGCAGCTTGAAAGTGAAGCAGCTGCCCTTATAACATTATTATTAATGGAGCAAAATGATGCTTTTCTCTTTAAACAATGAATTCCTCTTATCAGTGCGGATGCTCACATCCAGCATAAAAAGGGCATATTGCATAGCACCAATGACACCAGACCAATAGTGTCACTACCAGAGTTCAGATCAAACCTACGCCCCTGGTTTCTACCGTAACTCTTAGTATTTGCGCGACATGAAAAGAACGCATGAGGGCTGGTTTGACCGCGCTGAATTAGCAGCCCGGTAAAAAACAAACAAACAACAGCAGCAATCTTTCATAATGGAAATAAAACAGTCAAATTTCCACAATAGTGTGAAAACAGCCCAGAAGGATCATTAAGCAACATCCACAACTATTCTGACTGGTTCTTTATTTCTTTCCCTGATGCATTAAACTGCAGTCATGGTGATAAATGAACTGAGTTAACTCACCAGAATGATTGTAAGAGTTTGGGAAAACACTCCAACATCCTCCAGGGATGAACAGCAGCTCTCTGTCTCACCGAGGCTCAGAGAAAATGCTCTAGTTTGGTGCTAACTGGAGAACAGCATGCTTCATAGCAGAGCAAACTTTTTCTGCCTCCTTCAGCCGCAGATGA
>NW_015150934.1:121770-123451 GCF_000732505.1 Cyprinodon variegatus | reverse complement strand
AGAACAGTAAAAACAATTGAAAATTCAGTTTTCCCATTTTTCCTTATTGATAAATGATTAACTGACCTGTGAAGCAGTTACACCTGCTGCAGCTTGCTGTACATCATTCTCTGCAAGGCTTTCTTGCTACATGTCCTGCAGGCTCTCATTTCGGGCCTTCTTTGATGATGGGTCTGCATCCTGCTGGGTTGAGTCATCTGCACTGCCACCAGCCTCTTGCTGTTGATCAGTAGCCCCACCAGCCATTTCATCCACAACACACTGCAGCGTAGTCCGGGCATCCCCCTTCTTGTATGAGTTCAAGTAACGGTCTTTGTGACGAGCATCAACCATTCATGCATTGACATAGAGTGGTTCATCTTGCACACCATGAAAACAATCGCAAACAGCTTTTAGCAGAGTTTCATCAACCTATGTGTCATGCAGGGCAAACTAGGCACACCAAACTCTGACGTAGCTTTAGGCATGTTGCATGCATTGTCCCTTACAATAACAACTTCTCCTTGGAGATTTTCCAGCTTTTAAACCTGTTTTCAAATGCACATGTAAGAGCTTGAGCTGTATGAGACCCCCAGCACTCCCGTGAATGAAGCAAAGCCTTATTTAGCGCAAAATCAGGATCTAGCCATTGCACTGTAGAGCTCAGCATGCTAACTTGGTTAGCATTTGAAGGCCAAATCTGAGTTGTGAAACTTATATCTACAGCATTAGATATTAGCTTCTCAACGTGTCTATGAACGACACAATAGAGCCAGGGGAGGCAAACTTCAGAGAAATACCTGCGACTTGGCATGTCGAAGCGTGGCTCGAGGAATTCAAGAAGTTTTTTGAATCCAGTTGTCATGATTTTATCAAGAGCTCGGACCCTCATGCAGATAAACCAGTCCAGAGAGACAAGGGGAAAAGTTTAACAGGTTTATTGAGAAGTTTTGTGGAGGTTCCAGTGTTGCTCTGAACACTGCTCAACTGGAACTGAAAGGTGAGGGGAAGACACTGCGGTTAGTCCAGGGTCAGTGGGAAAATTGATTCTCGAACTTGAAGAGGAGAATTGGTTGGCAGACTCAAGTTTCCAGAGAATTCTTTGACTCTTAGACTCCATTAGGTGAGGAATGTGTTCCGGTGTGTGTCTCATACGGTGGAGCGCGGACAGGGTTACCCAGAATGCGGTTGCTTGTAGATGAACGGAAAAGACTGACTGCCACTCAGATTTCCTGCGGTACATGAAATGACTGTGGTGCAGATGAATCCCTTGCTCAGTGTGAAGCTCAAACGATTCCTCGGGGGGGAAAGTGGATCCAAACCTCCAGTTTGTATCCCCAGCTCAGTTTGAAGCTCAGTAGATCCTTCCAGGGAGAGAAGGTCCGAAAATCTAGTTTACAGGATGACTTCCTGCCGAGAGGCAAAAACAACAAAAAAAACAACTTTAAGACTCAGGTTGAGAAAAACTCAGTTAGACTCAGCAAAACTCAGCTTGGCTAGAGTACCCTAAACTGGCAAACACTCTGGCGTTGAGGTAGTGGCAGTCAGCAGCTTAAGAGCACTCCGTTAACGAGGTAACCTCTTGCAGGTGTGTGAGGAGGAGAATCAGAACCAGGCGCCTCCTGGTGGAGGAAGGAGGACAAACACACAAAAACACAGACCACACAGACTGGAGTCCTTACAGTGCTAAGTGTTCATTAAT
>NW_015150934.1:119005-120778 GCF_000732505.1 Cyprinodon variegatus | reverse complement strand
GGTGGCACCAGCGTACCAGATGGTGATGGAGGAAGTGAGGATGGACTCAATGATGGAGGAGTAGAACTGCACCATCATTGTCCTGGGCAAATTGAATTTCTTCAGCTGCCGCAGGAAGTACATCCTCTGCTGGGCTTTCTTGGTGAGGGAGTCGATGTTCAGGGGAGCCAGGGGAGGCAAATTTCAGAGAAATACCTGCGACTTGGCATGTCGAAGCGTGGCTCGAGGAAAGTTTTTTGAATCCAGTTGTCATGATTTTCTCAAGAGCTCGGACCCACATGCAGATAAACCAGTCCAGAGAGACAAGGGGAAAAGTTTAACTGGTTTATTGAGAAGTTTTGTAGAGATTCCAGTGTTGCTCTGAACACTGCTCAACCAGAACTGAAAGGTGCGGGGAAGACACTGCGGTTAGTTCAGGTTCAGTGGGAAAATTGATTCTCAAACTAGAAGAGGAGGAAAGGTAGGCAGACACACGTTTCCAGAGAACTGGTTGACTCCATTAGGTGAGGAATGTGTTCCGGTGTTTGTCTCATACGGTGGAGGGCGGACAGGGTTACCCAGAATGCGGTTGCTTGTAGATGAACGGAGAAGACTGACTGCCACTCAGATTTCCTGCAGTACATGAAATGACTGTGGTGCAGATGAATCCCTTGCTTAGTGTGAAGCTCAAACGATTCCTCGGGGGGGAAAGTGGATCCAAACCTCCGGTTTGTATCCCCAGCTCAGTTTGAAGCTCAGTAGATCCTTCCAGGGAGAGAAGGTCCGAAAATCCAGTTTGCGGGATGACTTCCTACCGAAAGGCAAAAACAAAACAAAAAATGTTAAGACTCAGGTTGAGAAAAACTCAGTTTGACTCAGCAAAACTCAGCTTGGCTAGAGTACCCTAAACTGGCAAACACTCTGGCGTCGAGGTAGTGACAGTCAGCAGCTTAAGAGCACTCCGTTAACGAGGTAACCCCTTGCAGGTGTGTGAGGAGGAGAATCAGAACCAGGCGCCTCCTGGTGGAGGAAGGAGGACAAACACACAAAAACACAAACCACACAGACTGGAGTCCTAACATCAGTATCTTCCACCATGGAAAACAGCTGGTTGTCTAACGCAATGCACTCAACGATTTTCTGACAAATAATTTTTGCTCTCAGATGTTCTTTGTTGTATTTCTGTTTTTTCTTGATTTAGTCTTTAAGAGAAAGCTGTGTTGTTTTTTTGTGCGAGTTGTCTCCAGGTTGCTTGACTTTCCTTTGCTGTATGTTTCTCCGGCTGGTGCTTCCTTAAGTGAGATATTAAATTGGAAGTGCTGAAGGTCGAACTCTTGGTTCCCTCACGCATGACACATATTCATTGCAAATCATAAACTTCATGTCATCATTTGAAAGTTTGAAAAAGTTCCACACTGCAGACATTTTTGTTACAAACAGCAAACAGCTCATAGCCTGGGTGGGAGGGGTCGGGGGTTATGAGTCTAGACCAGGGATGGGCAACTTCCATGATAAAGAGGGATGCATTTTTTTGGGCCACATGAACACGCACTTAAAATAATAGGATATGAAAGACGCTACAAATGATTCTCAATAAGAACAAATGTTATATGAATTTATATCGGTGTCAGGATCCGGGACTTTGCCCACCAGAGGGCGCCGTGGATCCAGGCCTGGGGAGCTTGGACTCAGCTTGATCAGCTGTTTCCTATCTGCTGATTAAGGAAGCTCCCTATATAAGCTGTGTGTGAATTTCTCTCTGTGCTGGATCGTGTGTGTTACCTGTGCCACCAT
>NW_015150934.1:113844-116658 GCF_000732505.1 Cyprinodon variegatus | reverse complement strand
TGTGGGCGGGACTAAGTTCGGAATGGCACCCAGGCTAGACCTTTCCTGGCATGAGTCCAAACCTGTTAATCACCGTTTCCCACAATCCCTTGCAAGTCCTCCCTCTCCTGTGGTCCACTAAGACCTCCTCGGTCTGACTGATGTTCAGGATGAGGTTGTTCCTCCAGAACGGCTGAGTCAGAAAGTGAACCTCGTCTCTATAATCCATGATTATGGTTAGAATCCTGTAATGAGATTTTAATCTAAGATGTTGATGCTGATTTTCCTGCAGAGTCTCTTCAGTCTAAGCGCCTTCTTTATCCAAATGATGGTAATGACAGCATTAAGCAAATATCTGAGCTGCTGGAGCACATCGCTCATACTGTCTCCATGCAAACGCTTCACTTCATGCAAAAACATCCAGGAGACAAAAGTTCACCTGAAGGAGTTTATCCTGTAGATAAAAACCTTGAACTGATATCAGATCTAGATTTGATTCGTTCAGCAGCAACTTTTCTCCAACAGACCCAGTAGAAACATGGACCTTTGTTCTGTTTATGGATCAGAACCAGTGAGCTTCTGGTTCCAATCCTGCTTCCCTGTTCCCTAAGATGGTTTGTTTTTCAGTTGTATTTGAATGAATCGTTAGTTTTCTGTTTGCATCCAGGATCAATTATCAGCATCTTAAACAAATGGACCCTGACTAACGTCTGAGTCGGGCTTTGAATGAAAGAGGACGGGTCAGAGAGACGGAGGACGGGTCCGATTTATAAACCTCGGATCGTTTTCCACCCTTCACTCTTCAGAACTAAACTCTTCAGATTCAGGTTTGTAAGCCGCTGATTGCATTTTATACGGACATTCATAACTTAGTTAGAAGCTTTATTAAACTGTTCTTAAATTAAACAACCTTTAATCAATCTCTTTTATTGAAAATGTTAAAAACTATAATTTATAACTGAAAACAAAACTTTTCACCATATTCTTAGGATGCTTTCTATACCTATACTGATAATTGATTGTTTATTACCAGTTTAATAACTGGTTATAGCATAGATTGTTCATAATTGAGGAGTTTTTTAGTCCAATCCTGATATAAAAAGGCTAAAGAATCTAAAACTTAACAGAAAACCTCCAAAAGTTGAAGGTTTTAGGATTTTTTGCCTCCATTTTCATAGAGATCAATAACCTTTAGTCTCTCAGGCTGATGTTTTTCTTTCTCTGATTATTTAAGTCTGAATAATTTGCTTTATTTTCTGTCTTCAGCTCACAGTCATGGAAAAATGTGGATTCTTCCTCCTGATGATCGCAGGTCAGTTTTTCTATCCTGGATCTTTCTCTAATGTTGATAAAAATAATCAGGCATGCAGCTTCTTGGAGGATCCTAGAGGAGCAGAGATCTCTTCAAACTCCGATCCGCTTCTGACAAACAGAAAACTATGATTACTTTATTATTCTAACAAGCTGCCACAAAGGATCGGCTTCAGAGGTGTTATGGTTGTCTAAGATTCCTGATCGGTCCCGTTTGGACCTTTAAGGATGGTTTTGTTGGTTTTAATTCTTTCAGACATGATTCTGTTTGGTTAATTCCTTGATGGAAATGAATTGAAAATTGAATGAATTAACTTTATTGATCTCACACTGCAGAAATTCACTCCCTGCATTGAACCCCTCCCCTTGGGGAGCAGTGGGCTGCCATTGTGCGGTGCCCAGGGAGCGGTGTGGGGTTAAATGTCTTGCTCAGGTACCTAGAGTGCAGGCTGCGGGGATTGAACCAGGTACTTTTAAACTTCTCAGAGCACAAGTGCACTGCTGTAACCACTAGGCCAACACTCACCCAGACTTGGTCTCTTCTGTTAAAATCCCTTGGAACCTGGCTTCAGACTACAGGATGGTCCGGCCCGCTCATTGTTTGTGGCTGGCTAGGTTCTAGTGGGACCTGGATCAGCAGCACATTCTGGGGCCCTTTGCAACCCTTAGATTGATTCACCTTTATAGAAAAAAGTTAAATCGCTCTGCAGAACTAGAACCCATTTGGAGCCCAGAATTATCTGGCATTAAACCTCCTCTATGGAAACATTGAAGGACCGTCCTTCTCTCACCAGTGTGCCGTGAGTGATTATCTAATATCACCTATTTAACCATTCTTGGTTGTCTGTGCTGTAATCCGGATCGTACATATGTCACCTAAAACATCTGTGCTACTACCTTGTGTTTTTTTTTATTCTTATTTTTTTACTTTTATTTTTTATTTCTTATTTTTATATTGTTTTTCATTGTGGGACGATACATGTACACTTGCATCTTAATCCTTATTTATCTTGATATACTGTATATATATTGTTTATTCTTAATGCACATTTTTCCTCCTTGTTTGCACCTTCTGTTATTACTATGCCAATATGTGATGAGTGAATTTCTCCGCTGTGAGATCAATAAAGCTCATCTAATCTAATCTAATCTAATCTAATTGTGGCAGATTATGTCATTGTATTTCAGTGTGTGGCAGCAGGAGGCCATAAATGCCTGTAAAGGCAATAGAGTCACAGATAGGATCTCAGCGCGATGAGGTAATGACAGTGATGAAGAAGTTTTTGATAAGTTAAAATGCAAATGCAGAACAGGGCCCAGAACCTGCTTACAAGCACTGATGAAATGAACGGGTTCTGTTTAAAGGTGCAGCTCTGGCAACAATATGTGCAACCTGGAGATGTTTGCGCTCGGAGAGAAACTTCAAGATGGCACCACTGCTGCAATGGGCGAGATGATAGAAACTCATTTGAAACCTCTTAAGAATTTGTCATTTTATTTCTTATCAGCTTTCAAAGAGGGTTA
>NW_015150934.1:108420-110678 GCF_000732505.1 Cyprinodon variegatus | reverse complement strand
CCACGCACTCGTTATCATATCAGACGTTCCAACCTTTCAGGCTGTTGCTCCCAGGCTTTGGAATGATCTTCTATCCACATTGCGCTCTATGGACCCTTTAAGTGCCCACTTAAAGGCGATTAAGCTGATGGTCTGCTGATGTGCTCTTCGTTATCAGAGAACCGAGCCACAGATGAACCGTGTCGAGCCTTACTGTCGAAGTACTCCTAGATTTAGCACGGTTTGGTTTGTTCCATTTACATTCAACAGTTATATCGTTACCGTACTCGGACCGTTCTCAGCACGGTTTCAAAAGGGTAGCGGTTCCATCCCTCCCCTCTAGTTCTTCAAACAGACATCATTATAGCCTAAAGATACCGATTACTCACAGATGCCCCTATAGATTAAAGAAACATTGTGTTATAACATTGTGTTTTATGAAATAAAAAGTTCTGCATTTCTTTGATCTATCACGAGCAGCTTTTTGAATTTGACATCTCTGATTTGTTAACCAACAGCTTCAACTAATCTTGATATTGTGGTGATGCAGAGGAAGAGCTGGTCTGATGCTCAGTCCCACTGCAGGTCCACATACACAGACCTGACCACCATCAGAGATTCAGCACATAACTTAGCTCTTGCATGGTTATTGTATGGGCGTCTCACATCATATGGATGGATCGGTCTTCACAGATCTGACTGGGTCTGGTCAGACAACAGCAGCATCTCCTACTTACCTTTAGGCGCCCAGACATCTACTGAGGAGGCAAACTGCGTGATGATGGACTCTTCTTTAGGTTCCTGGATCAGGCGGCCCTGCAGTGAGCGCTACGGCTTCCTATGCAGCACAGGTGAGTCTTTCTCTTCGCCATCTCTGCAGGCTGGGATCCTGCAGAGCTGATTAGACGTTTTTGTGTCTCCCTGCAGACGTTGTACCTTCAAGGATGAGGATGGTGAAGATTCGGGTGGATCCAGGATCTGCAGACCTGAATGACCCCGAGGTGCAGGAATCCATCCTGCAGCAGGTCAGAAACATTTCATGGATTTATGAAAGAACCAACAGACACACAAAGAATGCATCTCAGTTTAAAACCCAAAGAAAAAACGGTGATGACCTTTGATTGAAAAACACAGATTTATTTGGAGTCTTATTAAACTGGGAAAAGTCGCTGCAGCTCCTGGAGATAAAACCTGGTTTAGACTCAGTCTTAATGTGAGGAAACTGTTTTTCAGCTGAAGAAGAGGGTGGAGGACCAAGGAGAGGAGGTGGAGCTGAGGTGGAAGGTCCAGCCTGATGGGAAGATTTTCCACCGAGAGGAAAAGAGAGCGCCCCCTGGTGTCTGTGAGACGGAAACGTGCGACACACCGTAACACCAACAACTAATTATGTCCTTTTGCTGTTTGCTGTGGGCTCATATTTATCTCATTAGTAATAATATTATTCTGCTATATTTATCCATGTAGAAAATTAAACTGCATTTTCAATTATTGGAGCCAATAAGCAGAGGAGTCAAGTAACAAAGTAACTTAAGTAGAAATGTTGGCTCTCTATACTTTACTGCAGAAATTATCTTTTAGACAAATTTTTATTTCTACTTCTTACATTTTAATGTACATTTTAAGTTTATCAAGATGATGCAAATTGTAATTCACAACTGTAAACATTGAAGTCTACGGAAGTTTGTATCCTGAATTGTAGAAAAATGTTCCTTTAATAGGGTGGAGCAGTAAAGCTTCTGGCCTTAACAGTTTTTCCCACATTACTTTTACTTTTATACTTTAAGTAGTTTTAAAAACTTTAACTTGAGTAAAAAGTTGATCCTCTAACTTCTACAAAAGCATTTTTAAACAGTAGGATTTATAGTGGAGTAATAAAAATTAATACTTTTGACACTTCTGCCAATAATTAAAATCTGTAAAAAAAAAAAAGAAAGAAAAAAAGAAAATTAAGCAACTTAAAATAATCTAACGTGTCCAACAGGAAAACATCTCTCATTAGATAATTATATAAATACAGAATCATAATCAGCTACTGCAGTCCTTATGTAATAAATCAGGGTTGTTCTTAGTTATAAATGTTAAATTCATCAGTTGACCCATCTGTCTACGTGAGGTTTAAGCAATGCGCCTCTTTAACGGGTCTGTTTCTCTGTGTCACTGTTCAAAGGAGGAAAGACAAGCAGTGCCCACCCCACTGGCCACCCCATTGGTCACCCCACTGGCCACCCCATTGGCCACCCCCACTGGCCACCCCATTGGCCACCCTACTGACCACCCCA
>NW_015150934.1:104726-107710 GCF_000732505.1 Cyprinodon variegatus | reverse complement strand
TAGCATTTCATCCCATTCTGCTCAGCCAGCGACGTAACATTAAAAATCACACAATAAACCAGGATCTGAGGAGGCGTTACTGAAGTCTTTCAGATTTCTACAGGCAGGTTCACCACAATAGTAGATTCAAACACTGAAATTATGGCTTTGAGTTTCCATGGTCAAACATTTCTGGAGTTGCCTCTGAAGACCAGAGAAAAGGCTGCTGGTGTGAACGTGCTCCTGTCTATGTTCATGTGTCCACCACCGAGCTGAAGGTCAAACTGATCGTTAAACGCTCTCATTTCTGCAGAAAACAACCTGAAAACAGTGAAAATCGAAAACCGTAACAGTTAACCGACCATTATCTTTTATTTCCCAGGAGGTTAATACACTGTAACTCATCTTGGTTAAAAGTTTACTCTGATTTATTACTGAAGTTTAGTTTTCTTTGGCTTATTTTATTGCCCTGTTTATTGTTTATATTATGATCGAGCTGTTTTTGCTTATTTGTTTCTCTTCCTAATATCTGTGTCACATTGTTGTTTTTAAGTGCTTAATAAATTGATAAAGTAGAAGTAATATTTTGATGGAAAAAGGCTGAAAATATAGAATAAAGATTACTGCCTGAGTTACAACTTTTCTATTCATTTTTATTTAGAAAACATTGAAAAATGAAGCTTAGATCAGTCGACTGTTTAATGTACCGAAATCCCACTTTTCATTCGATGACCATCACAGACATAAACTCTGGGAGTTAGTTCAACTCTACTGACACTTTGACTGCAGCTGTCATCATAAATTTCTATACCTGAGCTTCTCTTGCTTCTCTGCAGAACATCGACCTTGGAGAACTGAGATCCGTTTCATTAAGCCGGTTTAGCAAAGCTGAGTTTTCTAAACCTGAAATCAGGGAAACTCTGAGATTTCAACTTCACAAAAACTTTCCTCAACCTCTGTCTCTGTTGCCATAGTAACATACATCCAGAGCTAACCTGGTCAGCAGCAGGTTTTCCTCAGAGTCCTCTGTCTGCGCTCTCCTTACAGCCAATCTGTTTTTTTTTTATTTCCTAATTTAGTCAAGAGATTTTTCTCATAGTTTAAAAAGAACAATTTAAAGGAAATCATTCACTAGGACTGTTAGATACGGAAGCCCAGAGCGATCATGTCCTTCAGATACTTTTTCATGGTGGTTTTCTCCAGAAAACGAGTTAATTTTCTCATTATCTAAAGATAACGAAAGCCGTTTTCTCATCATAACGAGATGATTGGTGTGCGTTAAAGCTGATTACCTTAATACCACAACAGCGGGAGAGGATTTATAAGTCATGGCAGCCTTTGTGTAATTCTGTAAATTATTCTATGTTTAAGTTTTAGATAACGAGACGACATTGTTGGTTTGATGATTTGCTTCCACTTCCGATTCATAAGCAATTAGACCTATGTCTCTAGATGTTATAGCTGTTACGCCTGGAACAATTATAAGATGCATTAACCCGCCAAATGAGTCAGATTAAAGATGTTCATAAAAAAACAGTCAGATTTGTTTCTACTGTATTCCATGCAATCTAATCATCCACAACCTGACAATGAGGGAAAAGAAAAAGGAAACTAAAAAACTGTTTATTTGTACCTACACAGTGCAGCGACTGCACCACTATGGGCCCCGCAGGCATGGATGGACTGGGAATCCTGGCCTGTTGGCCAGCCTCATTCATTACTCACACAGGTTAATCATCTCGTTATCTCAAGAAATCAATAACTGTTTTCCCCCGGATAACGAGATAATTATCTTGGTATTTTGAGAAAACAATGAATAGTTTAACCGTGATGACGAGATAATTATGTCATTATCTCGAGAAAGCAAAGGAAAAACACTAAGTCGATTAGGACGGCTCTAGGCTTCCGTCAGTGTATTCTCATTATCAGTTCGTATGAAATCGTACAAAATGTTATGCACCGTAATTTTTCGTACGTTTTAGACGTTATTTAAAAATAGTGTTAAAAATAAAAACATACAGTATAATGTCCTTTAGACGAGGATCCAATTAAATAATGAGCTGCATTATTTCACAGATGATTGAATATTTTTAGGGAGAGGATTCTAAGAGCATCCTTTATATTCTGAAGGTTCTCTTTCTGAGCGCTAATGTTGCACCATCACAGACATCCAGACACGATCCGTCCTCATTAGCAGGACTTAAGGACTTCGCTAACGGAACTGGATTATATCAGGCAGACAACATTGATGGGTGATAACAGCATCGTAGAAAACAACTGCTCAGTCAGACGGACACTGGAAAAAACACTGGAAAACAGGATCGACCTGATGAAGAACCCCATGAGATGATGAACAGGTCCTACCTGTTAGAACAACATTTTTAGGCTTCATCTTCACCTGCGGACAGGTGATAAGACCTAAACAGATACATTGATCTACTACCAGTAAACCACTAAACTAGTTTTCATGTAATGTTAATGTGGTTACAAAGGCTATGGCGGTTCGTATTAATACTTTATTAGTTTAACTGAATAGCTATTTCTGATATCTGAAATAAATTGTTTTCTTGGCTAAATGAACATTTTTAATCAAATGACATTCTTCAAATGTAGAATAAATCTTCTGCATGTCTAGAAATTGATTTCAGATCTCGATTCTACTATCGTTAGTGGTAAACATTTGTATTATTTTAACCATGAAGAAATTTATTTCAGGATATCATAAAAAGATTTTCAGTCAAACTGATAAATGTCAAAACGGCCACTTAAAAAATTTCTAGTTATATTAAACTTAATTCTTACGAGTGGAATTTAGTTTTATTTTCAGTTTCTTAAATTCAGTTTCTGCTGCAAAACATCTAATTCAGGAAATCTGTTATTGTAGTTCAGTCTATAAAAGGAAGGATCTTATTTAAGTGATCTACAAATGGAACAATTCAATTCTATTCAGTGTATTTCTATAGCACCAATTCACATCACGTCATCTCAGGTCACTTTCCAGTTCA
>NW_015150934.1:100757-102132 GCF_000732505.1 Cyprinodon variegatus | reverse complement strand
CTCCTCTCCCCTTCAGCCCGCTCTGTTCCTGTTTTGGCTCAGGGTGCGGGGAGATTCAATTTTAAGTCCCCTAGGCCTTAAAACTGGTTGGAACCATTTTAAAATTCTGCAGTTATCCTGGTACCATGTCTTGTCTCTGTCCCCCAACCACTGAGCCTGCCTGTCTCCATCTGAGCGTGTCTGTCTGAGCTCATTGCTGGACTCATAGAACTCTGTACCTTCCTGAACGCTCTGTGGATTCTGTTCCTGTTTGGATCGGAACCCGTGGTCGGGCTACGGACTCCTGGATCTCAGAGCGTTCTAAACTGTTTCAGAGTGCCAGTGATTAGCGATGCTCTGCCTTCCCCCTGCAGCCGCTGCAGGTCCGTTCATCCTCAGCAGGTCGCGTTCCGTTTCTTTTTCTGTTTTATGTCATTATATTGTCATTAAACTTTTGAAACTTCCCACTGTCTGACTCGCCTGAATACTGGGTCCATCTGTTATGTTTTATGATACAATGATCCAAAACAAAGATTCAGAGACCATCAAGCAGAAAACAATAACCAGGTACAAACATCCAGGGGATATCAACCAGGAAAAACCAACTAGGAGCATTCAATTAATAGCCATGTGACAGAAACCGTCATCTGTAAGCCGTGGAACATTGGTCTTAAAAAAACATTACTAGGAACATTTAATCAGGAGCCACACCAACCATTAACATCGACTAGCAACCAAAAGACCAGGGAACATTAACAAGGGAAACAGGAACCAGAAGATAACCAGGGTCCACTGACCCAGGATCATCAACCAGGAACCAGGAATACATAAACCAGTGAAACTTGAATCAATATCAATCAGGAACCATAAACCAGGAATCAACATTTTGGTAGAATCAACATTGATGGTACAGGAACAGGAGCCTTAAACCAGGAACAAACATCCTGAGAACATCAGCTAGGAACCACCTGCACCAACTTGTGCTTCTGTTTATTCAGACAAATTGGGTCGGGTTCTGGTGGCAGTCCTGGTTTCAGATCCAATCAGAACATATCAGAGCTCAGAGGGTCATTAAACTCAGGCTGCCTGCTTTTCTAATCCCCAGCAGGAGTCAGACCCTCAGTAAGCCTCTCTGTGCAGAAAAAAGCTTTTCATTATGGTCATTGTGTAACTGCTGTTATCTAACTGCCACGGAAACGGAACAATATGAATGACGTGATGATTAAATGAGACAGTTATGGTTAAATTAATAAACATTAAAAATGAACAAAAAGCTAAGAAAAAGAAGCTTGTAGAGAAAATATGCTTCATAAAGTTCACTGGTTCTTCAGCTAGATGGAAAGAAAGAAACAGAGCAGGACATTCTGGGTCTAAACGATGGATGGATGGATGGATG
>NW_015150934.1:94515-98037 GCF_000732505.1 Cyprinodon variegatus | reverse complement strand
GATGGATGGATGGTGTGTTTTTGTTCTATCTCTAATCTCTTATGTAATTGTAGCTGCCTTCCCTCAGAAGGTTTTTACATAATGACCTCATTCTGTTAAGCCCCGCCCCTGGGATGACATCAGCTCAAAGTCCTGCTTTATTGCTCCACAGGAACAGCAGAGAGGATAAGTTGGAGCAGCATCGTCATGGCAACATTTGTCACAGTGAGTAAATTTGTTTCCTGATTAAGTTATGTTGCTTCTTTTCTTTATGGGATAAATTTTATGTTGCATCGTTTATTTACAGGAATTTAACGATATTTTGTTTTCAAATGTGATTTTAAATATAGAAAATAAATGTTGTTGCAGTTTAAAACTAATTCAGAAAGAACAACGTGATCATATGTAGAACTAAGTCTAACTTTAAAGTGGGGAACATTTCCTGAACATTATTAAGTTTATAGAAATGTAGAAATAACAATATAATTCTCTGATAAACAGGCTGTGCATTCAGGCCACAATACAGTAAACCAGTCAGAAAATGAGGATAAATGAAGAAATAGAGCTGATAGAATCTCCCTGAATCTCAGTCCTCGATCTGCCTCAGCTGTAAAGCAGCACTCTGAAAACAATAGCTCTAGCAGAAGCTCTAATTAACAAAGAAGTAGGTCTGGGCCACCAGGGGGCCCCTGGGAGCCAATCTGCTTGATTTAGCTCTAACATCTGATTAAGGCTGATTGAGTGTGACCCACAGTAAAGCGGGTTCTAACAGGCTGAAAGTTGGCTTGTTGCCCCCACCCAGGTAGAGCCGGGCGCTCTGTGGGAGGCTGGCCTGTTAACGTGTTGAACAATGATGAAGAAGAACATCTGTCTCTGCTTCCCAGCTGGCCACGTGTCACCACTGTCCCATCACGTCCACTCGGCGCGGACTCATCTACAGAGACTCTCTGTCCGTGCTGGCCAGGAACCTGGGGGCCCCTGAGAGCCACCGTATGGCTGCCGTCCCTCAGCGGAGGGGCCTTCATGGCTACAGAGTCACCAGGTAACTCTCCCAGATGGAGATGTGATGTCTCCCTGTGACACAGACACGTCTGGCTGTCCTCCAGGCTTTCTGTCTTAAGTATTTTCATTCATTTCAGCCAAAATTACAGATTTCTATGGAGTTAAATTGGTTTAAATTTTCACAAATACTCATTTGTCATTCATACTTGCACAGGTCAAGATTCACCACAGTATTTCTGTTCCATAAACAATTATAGATTAACTTAGTACCAGGGGTCTGTAATCTTCACTGCATTTTTTGTGGATTTTTGAGACTCCCCTGACGTGCCTCAATACATACATGCATTTTTTTTTAAACAGGGGATGTCATGATGTGTTTTTAAAGGTCAGACCCAAAGATGCAGAGAACCTCTCAGAGAACCAGGAAAAAGGTTTAACAGGTTTATTGGGACGAAGGTAAAGGGAAACTGTGATCTGGAACTCAGGTAGCTGGTGAACAGGAACTTGGATGTCTGGAGGGGATATCACAACGGTTAGTTCAGGAACCGTGGGAATCTTGAATGCAGTAGGAAAATGCTAGTGAGGGACTCACGTTTGGGGGGGTTCTTCTCTCACTAGCATCCAGTCTGTGTCAGAGTGGACAGGTAGACATTCTTTGGACCCGGACGAGAACGGCATATGTGGAGGTTTCTCCCCTGCTCAGTGTGAATTCGGTAAACAATCCTTCCAGGGGAAGAAGGCCAAACATCCAGTATGCAGGAGGACTTCCTGCCAAAGGCAAAAACAAACAAAAAGGTTAGACTCAGTGAAACAAAGACTCAGGTTAGACTCTGCTAATCTAAGCATGGCTAGAGTACCCAAAACTGGCGAACAGTCTGGCGTCAAGGTAGTGACAGTCCACTGCTTAAGTACTCCTCCAGATAATGATCAAAAGAGCCGCAGGTGTGCAGGGAGGACCAACAAGGACAGGGCGCCACCTGGTGGTGGAGGGAGAGACAGACACAAAACAGACCAAACAAACTGGATTCCAGACAGGGAATGGTTTGTAACCAATCAAAAAGTTCCCATGTATAAGCCAATCACAAGAAAGTACTCCACGTGGGAGGACTTACCCCCAGATTCCACATCCTCCATCAGCGCTCCGCGGAGTGAACCTAGTGAACTGAGACCAATCTAACTCCATAGTTTCTGAAGTTTTTGATGGATTTATACAATGAAGGTTTTAGATATACATTTAGACATAGGATTTTGTTTAGACATAGACTTAGACACAAATCTAGGATGTTGCCATAGATTTAATTAGATTTTCTACTAAGTGTGAAGAACTTGGCAGAATAACAGCAATGTTTCACAATTTTGAGATTGTTTTGTTAAATTTGTACATTCAGCTGCCTTTACGCTAGACCAAACTTACCAAGGGGGGCCAGGGTGGGGCCAATGGTTTTTCATGGAGGCCCCAAACAAAAAATCTGGGAAAGGCCTATTTTTTGGTATATTAAATGAACCAAAGAAGCATTTGCAGCTCTAGGATTCTCAGATCCGACAGAGAAAACGTGCATCACGTCTAGCAACACTATTTTGAAATCATCTATTAAAACAAATCTTTAAAAATACAGAATTAAATTAGTCCAAGGGACTTATAAGATGTGGTTTCTGTTCCAGTGCATGTCATAATATATTTGTCATAAATTCCTTCTGTAATATCTTTGGTCAGGGGCCATATCAGGGGTCAGGGCCCCTGTTATGGCCCCTGACAAGAACCGCCCATGCAATAAAAGGCATTGTGCAGTGCGTTGTCAAAGTGTTCTGGTGTCATATGTTCTGGTCCGTCTTGACAGGACGGATCCAGCATCCATCACGGTGTCTCAGAAGAAGCCGTCCGACAGCATGAAGCACCTGGTGGTGACTCACCTGAGGAGGCTCCTGACGCTTGGCCCCGCCCACCAGAGGAAGAAGGGCCTGCAGCTACCTGGCTGACCTTAGACCTTCCAACTTTCTTTGCGGGAGATGTGTATTTAGATTGACCTTAGAGCTGCTGGACAACAGGGGGCGCCACAGACCGCTTTTCCTGAACCAGATCCAGATGTTCTGACCACATCAGGGAGGAATTATCAGATGGACCGAAGGGTTTAGATTTACTGCATTGAACGCAGAAAACTTTTCGCTGCATGTGAAGCAGAGAGCAGAATAGCTGAGCTGTCAATCATCATCAGCATCAAATATTTAAAACATACAAACATTTAGTTCAACATCATGAAGCTTCAAAGTTCAGATCAAGCAGATGTTTCTCTTTTAAAAAGCTGTCAGAGTTTATTAATTTCCACTGATTCTGCATTTATGTATGATCAACTTAAATGCTTATTTTATTTATGAATAGAGATAATTGGTACATGATGTTTTATCATATCTACATTTATAAGCTTGCAAGATAATATAATTACCTGAAATGATTAAACTTTGGTTCAGTTGATGTAAAAAATGAATCTTTTCTCATTGTATTCCTTTGTTGTTCAGATAAAGTAGTAAACCCCAGCTGCATCA
>NW_015150934.1:83228-89560 GCF_000732505.1 Cyprinodon variegatus | reverse complement strand
ACAGGACCACACTGGAAAACAGGCCAAGCTCCAACATCTAGAAACAAAGGTGTTGATGGCAGCAGCACAGCTGATATTTCTATCCAGGATGGAGTCACATTTCTATTTCATAAACTGCAGCAGTGATCAAATGTAAACAGTGTGTGAAAAAAAAAAACTATGAAAGTTCAGAGGATGTTCTACAGAAGCCCTGAACAGGAATCCAGATGTTGAAATGGCCTAGTTAAAGCCTGCCTAATGGAAATGTTTAACCCTGAATGTAAATTAAATATAAGTTATTTTCTGAAGATGTACTAATATGGAACAATATGTCAGGAAACCAGAGACCTCAATTCACAGGAACTGTGACTCCGGTTAATCTGTTCACTTTTCCTACCAGATAAAGAATAAAGTGTCCAAAATCTCTCATTTTTGCAGAGTTTTTTTCCTCTTGTTGTTTTTCAGAAAGGAGACCTGGATTGAAAACGTCTGGAGGTCGGCCAGCGGCCGCAGCAGCACCAACAATGACATCTGTGTAATGAAATAATCTGTGAGGATTACAGCATCTGACGGGATCAACAGGAGGGAAACCAAACACAAACACGGAGCTGCTGCTCACAGAAACGGCTCCAAACAGCTCAACCAGAACCGGGACGGTTCTTTAAGGCTCAGGGGTTTTTTCTTTGCTAAGGATCTCGCTGAGATCCGGGCTTCGTTTCAGACACAGAACAAACTGAATTCCCACACTTTGAACTGACCTTCTTACAAAAACCTGAATAAGCTGCAAATATGTGGAAAAGCAGATTAACAGTTAATTGCATAAATAAACAACCTCCTATTTCTCTGCCAACAAGTCCAATTTTTTGGGGATGGCCTAATTTTTCCTACACCTTTCAGTCCTTTTATTATTTTTCCTGAAAAGAGATCACTTTGAAAAAAACTCTTTAAATAACACTTTATAATGTTTATATATTAAATAACAATGAGACAAAACAGATTTTGATAGAAATTGTAATCTAAAGGTCTGGTTATCTTCCCGCAGCAGTGTGTCGCAGAGATTTTTGATTTATACCCAATATTGAAGCGTGGTCTACTCTAAGTTATTCCACGCCACAACGCCAGAGGGCCAATCAGGAACTAGATGTAGGTCTGGATACTGCCGAGGCGGTGAGGAAGTGGGGGCAAGTTTGTGCGACAATGGAGGGACATGAGGGCCAAAAAGAGCGGGGATCCAGGTGGAAAAAGGGTCCCAGCGTTCTCGCGCACCTCGCTCTGCTAGCTGCTCCATCTTCACCAGTCGTTTTCCACAATGGCGGTCAGACAAACAAAACAAGCAGGTATGGAACCAAACAGGAAATACGCATCGTGTAGAGCGGATGTAGATTTGACCAATCAAAGGCTACAAGCATGCTTAGTGTGAGTCAAAGTTCTTGATCATCTGCAAAGGTTCTTCATCCTCCTGTGAAGCTTAGCGAACTGATAGAGAAATGATGCATTTGTCTGTGACGTCATAGAAAATTATTTTTTTTCCTGAAGTGGATGGACTTGCCTTCAGTTCCTGGAATAAATTAACAGCCCTTGAAAAGTAATCACAGCTTTTCAAGAATGAAAAATGGTTGGAAAATACCCAACTCTAGAATACAGTCTGAAAATCAGAAAATTATTTAAAAAAAAAAACATTTCTCTTATTTAATATCATCTTCCCACAGATTCTACTGAGACACAATCTGTTATAATTTGTTGATGAAATCTTAAAGGAAAACTCCAGTTTAAAACTAAAACTAAAACATTTGCGGTGATTTTATGAACTTAGCGTTAATCAGTAAAAAAATAAAAATTATTTTCGTCATGATCACTGAGTCTGGGAGCGGCCATTTTTGCCCAAATATAGTAGCCCCTCCCTCCTGCCATCTTCCAGCAGTGACGTCGAGGGGCGGTAAGCCTAGCGCCATTCTCCCCGCTTTACAAGCTAAATCAATGGGCTCAATCAATGAACTACTAGACACATCTGCACTGTGGTTAGTTCAGGTTCAGTGGAAGAATTGATTCTCGAACTTGAAGAGGAGAAATGGTTGGCAGACTAACGTTTCCAGAGATTAGGGTCACTCTTAGACTCTTAGAGGTGAGGAATATGTTCCAGTGTTTGTCTCATACGGTGGAGGGCGGACATGGTTACCCAGAATGCGGTTGCTTGTAGATGAACAGAGAAAGACTGACTGCCACTCAGTTTTCCTGCGGTACTTGAACGGACTGTTGTGCAGATGAATCCCTTGCTCAGTATGAAGCTCAAACGTCTCCTCTGGGAAAAGTGGATCCAAACCTCCGGTTTGTTTCCTCAGCTCAGCTTGAAGCTTAGTTGATCCTTCCAGGGAGAGAACGTCCAAATAATACATTTTGCAGGATGACCTCCTGCCGAGAGGTAAAGACAAAAAAAAATAAATGTTAAGACTCAGGTTGACAAAAACTCATTTTGACTCAGCAAAACTCAGCTTGGCTAGAGCACCAAAAACTGGCTTCCAGGAGGGGAAGCGAAATGTCTTCAAACCTTGGAAACCAAGTCCAGTGGATTGTTTTTTAAACTTTTACGGAATTAATTAAAAATACTTATCATTTATTGAACAGGATGTAATTATTTACATTATTTACATTTAAATTATTTTCAGAAGTTTGTATTCTGAATGTGACCAGACTTTTCCTTTAAAAACATGTTTCTCTGGAAGTGTCTCTTTAACTGTTGCTAATTAATGTTTAACTTCTTTTTTTTTAGAGCCTAATAAATTCAGCCGGAGCCTGAACTTCTTATCAGCAGCTCCTGTGCTTTGTTACCGGTAGCACCCCGCCCATTTTACCAGTGAGCTTTGTCATTGGTGAAACTGAAAAACATTCTGACATTCTATTGGCTCAGCGAACTGTCGCTCAGAAAGAGGCGGGGTTTACAGACAGAGATGTTATATTCCGGACAGCCGCGCAGTCGTGGCGGAGAGAAGAGGCTGAAGAGCCGGCTGGGGTAGGAAGCCGAACTTGGAGAATCCAGGGGAGGCTGAGAACAAAACCCCCTCCCAGTTTTCCTGGTGATGGAGGACAGCATGGAGCAGATGAGGCCGCTCCTCACATCTGTAAGTCCCCTTCATTCTCTCTCTCATCCAGGAGCCTGTTAGCTGGAGGCTAGCATCCATCCCCTCAGCCTGCTGGGGTCCAAAGAGGCGAACGGAACCGGGGCAGATATTGACCCGCTACCGAGTCCGAGTTCGGGTAAAGTCCGACCACTTCTGGGCCGCTTATGGTGTGTTTCAGACCGGGAGGAGATGTTCTAACCGGCGGGAAACAAAGGATGCGAATATAGCGCTTTGTTTTTAAAGGAGCACGTTGATGGCAGGAAGTGAGGAGAGCTCAGCGGACTCCGTTCAAAAAAACCTTAATTTAAGCTTCACATTTAAACTGCTTCTGCTTTGAAAAGGGAAAAATTATATATTAAACAAATCTGACTCCTGTTACCGAGAACTTGTTATCGGCTTATAATACATCCACTTTATTTTACAGTTTTTCCTAAAATGACCCACTTTTTCTACCGGTTTCGCCTGTCATTCCCAGATCAGAACCCACTCTTCCTTTAGATAAGGCAGACATTTTCCACAGAAAATGAGCGTTTTTCTTCACTTTATGGAGGATTTACTGTGGATTACATGTGATAAAAGCTAAAGGAAAAAGTTGTCGGAACACGTGGTGCTGATGTGGTCCACATGGAGCAGAAGGTCATCCTGATGGGGTCAGCAGGATGAACCTCTGATTCATCCCCTGATGATGATGACAGCTGAACTCTTGGGTCAGTGGTTGTGATGTAAAGGAGGTGTTGTTGTTGTGTTTCCATGGTAACCTGTTGATTTACATCTCAAAGAGGGACACCTGTCTGTCCATGAATGGAGATCAGGTGATGGCAGAGGCAGCTTCTGTTGCTCTGAGGCCTGAGATCACGACATGAGATGAAACGTTGGTGCAGGAAAATGAAACACGAGTTGTTGAACCAGCTCCGGTTGTTTGACTGTGAAATTTCAGTTTCACCATGAAGCCAGGAGGCTGCAGCTGAGAGGCGGAGCAGAGGAAGGAGCTCAGCGCTGCTGGGTTTAGTTTCTCAGCCAGAAAGTCAGCAGGGCTTCAGGATCTGAAGCCAGGGGCGGAGCTAGATGGGGGGCCAGGGGTTGCCATGGCCACCCTTAGCCAAGCATTAGCCACCCCTGCGTCCATCCCTACCATTTTTTAGACTTAGACAGACTTTATTATCATTTTGTACACACAGAGTGTGAATTAAAATAAATTTAATTTAGTACAGCTCTCAAAACGTTTCAATTTCTAAAGTGCAGCATGTGATAAAAAGTAAGACTAGTATGTGATATACAGTTTTCCCTCTAATAAAGACGATGGGAGCAGTAATACTCTCATATTAACAATTAGAATTTGGATTGCCAAGAATTAGACATTAAACATGATAATTAGAGAATTTCTGCTCTTTTCAGAACTAGATTTTGTGTTTTAGAGAGAAAATAATGTCTCTGCAAGTCATCTAGGAATCTTCAGTGAGATTAGATATAAATATTTTAATAAACACTTATTAAATAACCAATTTATGTAGATATTAGTACTTGTAAATTTCAGTTTTATGCAGAATGATTATTGATAAAAGTAGGTGATAGAAAAGATGTTTGCCCCGGAAGTCAAACATGAAGGAATTTTATCCAATATAACGTTTTGTCTAGAAAGGTTGTAGGAAAGTAAAGTTTATCTTTATTTATAAAATATGGATGTTGTGCTCGTTCCTGTTGGCATGGTGTAGATTGACCCTGAGGTTCTGGTTCCGATCCGCTTTCATCCACCCCTCAGTCTGCATTGGCTGGTCACCCTTATTAACATTTACTGAATAAACCTCTGCTTCAGATGAAACGATTAATCCAGAGAAACCGTGTTTTTATTTGTTTGAAGGATGTAAATATGGAGAGAAATATCAGCTGTGCTGCTGCCATCAACACCTTTGTTTCTAGATGTTGGAGCTTGGCCTGTTTTCAAGTGTAGTCCTGTTTCTCTGACTGTGACTAACTGGATGTGCTCTCTTCATCCTCCTTTTGTATCTATGCGAGTACGAACTCGTTTCCTCGCCAAGTCTGTTCTAGAGAAGAACCCAGGAAAGTCTGACCTCGGGGAGAACGGGAGCACGCATCATAAATCTGGGTCAATAGGAACAGCAGCGTACTGATGACATCATGCATTTCACCTCCTGTTATTAATAGTCTCTAGATAATAATACATAGTGACTTTTTCCATTTAGTGGAGGAATAATAATGAACGCAGTCAGATAAACACAAATAAAATGAACATTTTGCCAAATAAAACAATCAAACCTCCATCAGAACAAGCGGTACTTCACATACAACTATGCAGAGAGAGGGCCGCTGCAGACGGGCTAACGTTAGCCCTGGCCGCTGCAGACGGGCTAACGTTAGCCCTGGCCGCTGCAGACGGGCTAACGTTAGCCCTGGCCGCTGCAGACGGGCTAACGTTAGCCCTGGCCGCTGCAGACGGGCTAACGTTAGCCCTGGCCGCTGCAGACGGGCTAACGTTAGCCCTGGCCGCTGCAGACGGGCTAACGTTAGCCCTGGCCGCTGCAGACGGGCTAACGTTAGCCTCCGGTTACTCTTGGATCTCTGCTGGTTGCCCTTTCCTCTTAACATCAGATTTTTTTTTTTATTGTTATGCATTAAATCAGTAAATGGACCATATAGTGAAGCTTAAAGTATAATATTCATGCCTCAAATGATCTTAAAACGTACTTTTATTGAACAACAATAACAGAAAAGAGAACTTTTAACTAGGGTTGTCACGATACTAAACTTTTTAACTCGATACCGATACTAAGTAAAATATTCGATACTCGATGTCATTTTCGATACAAGGATAAAAACAAAGACTCCAAGATTCAGCAGACATTTTTTCATTAATAAACAAAATACAATAAATAGATAAATAAATACAATAAACAATATTTTGAGGTTGTTTGCTGTGCACAATATTAAGCAAGCTTGATAAAAAAACTTAAGTATTTTAAGTGTTTCTTCCTTGGCTATGCTTTGCACATACATCAATGACACTAACCAAACCGGTTAAAAAACAAAAATAATTCTCAGCAGCTGCACCTCTAACAAAAAAAAGTGTGAAACTGAAAAGTGCGTAGAATTATTCAATCACACAGTGTTCAGAAAGTGCATTTTCCTCTATGCTGCACTTTAGATGAATGACTGCTTAGGTGCCACTGGTGGTAGCACTGTATCGATACTTTTAAAAACGAGTATTGTATCCGGATACAA
>NW_015150934.1:82013-83024 GCF_000732505.1 Cyprinodon variegatus | reverse complement strand
TTGAATCAATCTGACTGGATGATCTGGTGAACTGGAAAGTGACCTGAGATGACATGATGTGAATTGGAGCTATAGAAATAAACTGAATAGAATAGGATAAACTCTCCATTCTAGTAAAATTGCCTCCAGTTGGAGGTGTGAACACAAAGGTCACAGCTCATGTTTACATCATCAGTGTGAATAATGGAGAGAGGAGAGCTGAGGCGTTTTAGTGAAATAAACAAAGATGAAAGGCTCGACTCCCGTCAGTATTTATGGTTTTTGACCAAATAAATCTTTCCTGCTTTCGGCGTTTCTGCTCTTTGATTCAGGCTTCATGAATGTGCTCAAACTAGACGGTTTCCTTCTTTTGTTAAAAACTCGTTAGAAGCCTTTTTTCACTTCGGTAGGAAGAGAAACACCTGCAGTAGGTTCAGCAATTGACTTTTAAAAGCGAATTGTTCGAGTTTAGAGCATCTTCCTGTCGGGTTGGACTGTTTGATTTTACACGGGGACATTTCCTCCTCCCTGCTGGGAAACCCAATCTGTCAAATAGTCAAACTTTTTTTTTACTTTGCCTTTACGCCGCCAAATATTCTCGGTCATCCAGGTCATAAAAAAGTAAAAAACAATCCACTGGACTTTGTTTCCAAAGTTTGAAGATGTTTCTCTTCCATCCAGGAAGATTTTTAATTCAAAATATCAGAAATAGTGTTGAGTTCCAGGTTTTATCCAGCAACAATTAAGGCCAACAATTCCCTTTAACGACCCTTTCAGATACATAGACAGGTATGGGGCATTGCAGGCTAACAAAGAAGCTGAACCACCCCATTCCGAAGGGGGGGACCCGTTCATCCGTTTTCTATTTGCATATTTTCTAAACTAAAACCAGGCTTTGTTGGTCCACCCTGTAAACTAAAGGTCACAGATTAGCGATCCGGATCCGGACCCAACCTGATTTAAAACCTTTATAAATTAACACATGTTGTCTGACGGCTGTGTCTAATTTCACTTGCGCCTCTTCTCCTGTTA
>NW_015150934.1:76400-77764 GCF_000732505.1 Cyprinodon variegatus | reverse complement strand
TCCTCTACCCCACTAGGCCAACACTCCTCTACCCCACTAGGCCAACACTCCTCTACCCCACTAGGCCAACACTCCTCTACCCCACTAGGCCAACACTCCTCTACCCCACTAGGCCATCACTCCTCTACCCCACTAGGCCATCACTCCTCTACCCCACTAGGCCAACACTCCTCTACCCCACTAGGCCAACACTCCTCTACCCCACTAGGCCAACACTCCTCTACCCCACTAGGCCATCACTCCTCTACCCCACTAGGCCAACACTCCTCTACCCCACTAGGCCATCACTCCTCTTACTTATTACCCTGAACATCTAACAGCATGTGTGGTTGTGGTTTCGATCACCAACCAACAGCAGGTCTAAAAGGAGTAGAGGCCCTGATCATTCAGCCTCCACCGCTGTGCTTTTCAGCTCAATTGATGCAGAACTGGGTCAAAATGGAGCAGAACCAGAACAGATTAGAATTAAAACAAGGTCTGGAATAAAAGCCAGACTCTACTGCGGGTGGAGCCAGTAGGAAATGGGTCCAAACCCCGTTTCTCGTGGCCTCCTGGCTCTCTAACAGCAGGAACGTGTGATGGTTCTGACTCGTCCTCCTGAAGGTGGTGCCTTCATGAGTGGGGGACCGGCTGAAGCGATGTTTGATCTGTCATCTGTGGCATCTCCATGGAAACGAGGGGAAACGGCTTCCATTAAATCAACCTCTGATCAAAGC
The DNA here is from genome assembly GCF_000732505.1 of Cyprinodon variegatus. NCBI lineage: Eukaryota > Metazoa > Chordata > Actinopteri > Cyprinodontiformes > Cyprinodontidae > Cyprinodon > Cyprinodon variegatus. Next base: position 77,048 of record NW_015150934.1, on the reverse strand, counting down.
AGCTGTGGGGCAGAGCTATTCTGCTCATTGTGCGCGGTTCACAAAGGTGGAAGTGGCTCTTCAGCTCCACAATCAAACCTCATTAATCAGAGTCCAGGATCCGGAACCAGGATCCAGTCCTAGAACCAGCTGCCGGTTCCTTCCCTCCATCACCGACCGAGACTCACAGGAAGTTCTGGATTCTTCCTTTTTCTGTAGAAGCTGAAGTATAAGAAACTTTTTTTCAGAAGTTCTGACTCTGATATTTCTACAGAAAACTCTGAGGTTCTGGTGGGAACCAGAATCCTGCCGGGTGGTTCTGATCAGGTAGGATCAGGGTTAATGAAGTAAAGTCTGATCAGATGAGCGGAAAGGTGTGAAGCTGCTGCTGAAGCGTCCCTGCTGGCTGGGTTTGATGTCAGCTGACTCGTCTTCAGGCGTCTCCAGGCATCCTCGGGCGTCTCCAAGCGTCCTTAGGTGTCTCCAGGCATCCTTGGGCGTTTCCAGGCGTCCTTAGGTGTCGCCAGGCATCCTCGGGCGTCTCCAAGCGTCCTTGGGTGTCCCCAGGCATCCTCGGGCGTCTCCAAGCGTCCTTGGGTGTCCCCAGGCATCCTCGGGCATCTCCAAGCGTCCTTGGGTGTCCCCAGGCATCCTCGGACGTCTCCAAGC
>NW_015150934.1:72871-74474 GCF_000732505.1 Cyprinodon variegatus | reverse complement strand
TCTCCAAGCGTCCTTGGGTGTCCCCAGGCATCCTCGGGCGTCTCCAAGCGTCCTTGGGTGTCCCCAGGCATCCTCGGGCATCTCCAAGCGTCCTTGGGTGTCCCCAGGCATCCTCGGACGTCTCCAAGCGTCCTTGGGTGTTCCCAGGCATCCTCGGGCGTCTCCAAGCGTCCTTGGGTGTCCCCAGGCATCCTCGGGCGTCTCCAAGCATCCTTGGGTGTCCCCAGGCATCCTCAGGCATCTCCAAGCGCCCTTAGGTGTCCCCAGGCATCCTCGGGCATCTCAAAGCGTTCTTATGTGTCCCCAGGCATCCTCGGGCGTCTCCAAGCGTCCTTGGGTGTCCCCAGGCATCCTCGGGCATCTCCAAGCATCCTTAGGTGTCCCCAGGCATCTTCAGGCGTCTCCAAGTGTCCACGGTCGTCCCATGTTTCTCCCATAAGCCGTTGGACCCCGCTTGTGGGGACCAACCGGAACTGGAAGGATCAACATGAGTTCAGCCTGAGGTCAGAGCTTTTCTCCATCTGGTTCTGATCGGGCTGAATATAGAACCTTCCAGAACCAAACATGTCGTCTGCAGAGTCTCCTGGATGAGCTCTAACATGTTGAACGGAGCCTCCAGCATCTTCAGAACCAGTAAATCCCTAAATCCACTGGGATGGGATGAGAGTGGGCGGTTCCCTCTGCGCTCTGATTGGTCAGAAACCCTCCAGTCCTTCAGCGGATTGGAAGGAGAAACTGTTTCAACCTGAATGGTTCTGAATATTTCAATGGGTCAGAACCAGATTCTGTAACCGGACCTGCTGGAGTCAGATGTCCTGTGACCCTGCTCTATCATTAACCTCATTAACATCATTTTATAATTAATTGATTCAGTTTCTGGTAATCTCTGATGAAACAGACTCAGTGGTTTTACCCTCTGCTCTTTCAGACCAGCATACCCATAGTCATTACCTGTTTATCTCTTTAGTTTTGTATGAAAAATAAGCTTTGAACTACCTCAATGGACGTGTATCCCTTTAGTCATACAAAAAGCTATCTAATTACTTACTTTAACTTAATTACGTACTTACTTAATGGATACACACCTGTTGAGGTAGTTTAAAGTCTATTTGTCATATAACACTAAAGGGATAAACGCATATTTGAAGTTTTGTGCATTCGTATTGAGTAAAGGTGTGCTGGTCTGACAGAGCAGCGGTCCTGCTCATTACTTCCGTTTTTCAGTTCTCCATCTCTAAATGACGACAGTGATGACTCATGATGTCACAGACATCAGCCCCGCCCACCCTTTCATCAGCAGAGGGCTGCATGATGATGATGATGCTGGTTAAACCTGTTGTTGTTCTGCTTCTAGAGGAGCTTCCTGACGACCCAGCAGGTTCATCCTCGTCGGTCTCTGAGGTCTCCAGCTTCCTGCAGGTTTCTCCTGAGGCCAGATCTCTGCTAATTACCTGCAGGCTTGGCAGAAGAAGATATCCCTGAGCTGGGCTCTGTGGCGCCCCCTGTGGGCAGCTGCTTGAAGGAGATTCTCTTCTCTTTTTTTTTCTTCCACCTCACTGGTTTTAACCCCTAGAACCCTACGGACCCACCGGCAGGTCCAGCT
>NW_015150934.1:69062-70236 GCF_000732505.1 Cyprinodon variegatus | reverse complement strand
CTCCCAGATCTCCAGATGCATTTGAGATATCAAAAAAGTACTCCAGAGTGTTGCTCAGCATGGGGGGGAGTAGAAAATGAAGGCTAATCATGTTTTGGGTGTACTATTCCTTAAAGAATTTTTTACATATTTCTAGATAGTTTCTGCAGTGTGTTAGTCATAGATCTACATCTCACATATTTTATTTATCTTTATTCATTAACATAACAGATCCATATGAAGCTTCTGAGGTCAGCAGCTCCGTTCTGCTGTCACCCATTTATTCCTGCAGAGATATAACCATGTGGATCGTGCATCTAGTCTTGTAGATCTATCTGTCAGAGGAGGTTTGAACAGCTCTGCATGCACCGGCATGTTCTTCTTCGTCGTCGTACTTCCTGCTGTGAATTTTCCCACAGTTCCCGGTGTGTCTGCTGAACTCGGCTGCTGGCCAGATGTGACTTTTCCTTTGGGGGGGTTTTCCTAATATGGAAGCAGCAGCAGCTCAGGCTGAAGATGCGTCTCTGAGGAATCCTGGGAGTCGATCTGAGGTCTTTGTTTGTGACGACGTTGAACTTTTTCAGTTTTCCAGCAGATCGGTGGCCTGAACTTTGACCTCATCTGCAGCAGTTTGTGTTTCTGTTACCAAAAAACGTTATTTCTAAATGCGTAAAAAATGAAACGATGGAAAAAAAAACTTTAGATGAAATTAAAACAGCAGATCTTGGCTGAATTATTTTATTTTTAACCTCTCGGACACATGTGGATGGCGACTTTTACAATTTGACTTTCTTTGATAAATAAGGGGAAAATTTAGAGACCCCCAAAATAAAAACCCGCTGACCGGGTTCTCTGTCAGACCGTACAGATCAGGGAAGCGTTCCTTGGTGAGAAAGGTTGTTAGAACATCAGTGTTTTATTGTTTCTGAACAGCTGATAAGTCAGAACCTGGAAGCAACTGAAACTGATGAAACATGAACTTGGTCATTAACTGAACAAAGACAGAAACACAACTTTTATTAACATTTGCTTTACACCAAAAAGAAATTTCCTTTTGTACGGCTTTCAGATAATGAATGAGCAGCAGCTTAGCAGTGAAATGAACATTTTCTATTCAGTGTATTTCTATAGCTCCAATTCACATCATGTCATCTCAGGTCACTTTCCAGTTCACCAGATCATCCAGTCAGATTGA
>NW_015150934.1:66829-68082 GCF_000732505.1 Cyprinodon variegatus | reverse complement strand
TGTCCTCCAGCAGTCTAAGCCTATAGAAGCAGAACTATAGAGATAGATCAGGATAACCTGAACCACTCTAACTAGAAGCTTTATCAAAAAGGAAAGTTTTAAGCCTAGCCTTAAAAGTAGACAGGGTGTCTGCATTAAGCTTTGAACTCACCAGAACTAAAGATAATTTAGTTGGTTCTGGTCTAAAGGTGATAACTTCTCTCTTCAGTTTAAAGTCATCCAGAACGTTAGAGATGGAACTAACAGATTCTACAGAGTGGGAGAACAGAGATAGAATGATGAAAAATGGTCCTCCAGCATTTTAAGCCTAGAGTAGCATCATCGGAGATCGTCATCTGTGAGCGGCCGACTTCCTCCCTAAGCTGAATCCAAACGGCAGAGAAGAAGAGGCCGACATGTCTGCCACCCGATGTGAGGCTGATGAGGAAAGCTACCTGGTGTGGTTCTACTGGTCCCATAAAAGTAAAAACAGTTTCCAGCCCGCCGCTGCTGTAAGTGAAATGGATGCATTTCTGCCCTGAACAAGATGGAGGAGCTGCACCAGCGAAGCTGCCTCCAGATAAGGAATATCTTTGGAGTAATGTCATGCTGCTATCTGTGACGTCCGTGTGTCTGAAGAACATGTGAAACCTCAGAATCATGTGCTCCTCCTGCTCTGGCTTGTTGTTCCTGATTAGAATTCCTGAGCTGGGGGGGGGAAGGAGAAGGAAAACCTGGTATGAATGGTGAGGCTCCTGCAGGGAGGAGAAGGCTTTCCTCACCAGCCTCTGACTGGAATGGAAAACTGTTTACAGATGCAAAAACCCAGAGCCAGTTCAGGCAAATCTGCTACAGAGAAACCTGAGCCTCCATCTTCCATCCGTCCCTCTGCGACGCGTTTATCCAGCCTCTTCTTCCTGCGCCGCCGAGATTAAAATGCCTCTGGGCCGGGGTCAGAGGTCAGGAGACAATGGGTCCTGTTGGACTTGAATTACATGAGAGATTTAGAGCAACAAAGACGCAGCGGAGGGAGGGGCGGGCTTTGACTTTATCAGGGTTCCGGTTTTCTTCAGTTTCTGGACCTTCTCTGGCGTTTTTAACCTTACCAATGGTGATAATTCTGCTTCCTTTCAAGTCAGTGAATGCATCACGCTAAAATAGTCTGAGTAGGTATGAACCGATGCAGATTTTGTAAAGGAAAAGTCGCTCACATTCAGAATCCAAACTTCTGAAAGTTCTTTAAATCTGAAATGATTCCATCCTGTTCAATAAAT
>NW_015150934.1:62797-65515 GCF_000732505.1 Cyprinodon variegatus | reverse complement strand
TGTGAATTGGAGCTATAGAAATAAACTGAATAGAACCAGTTTATATATGTTGTTGTTTATATATTTGTGGGTCTTTCTGTCAGCCTCTACTCTCCAGTTAATTAATAGTTGATTGTTTAATTAGTTGATTATTTCAGTAATCCATTAATCTGATTGGTTCAGCTGTAAAATCAGCCAAACGTTAACGATGGTCAGCAGACGGACAGAGCAGCCATGCATGGCTGCTGATGATGCAGATGTTTCCAGCTGCTGCTGTTCTGTGAATCAGTGACCAGAGATTCTGACCGCTCCAAACCTCTGTTCATTATCATGTATCAGAGTTCTGACCTGCAGAGGTTCAGGAGTCCGGTTTGATCTGCTCTGTTTACCTTCTTCCTGCCCAGAAAGGTGGATGCCACCCAAGCTCCGCCCCCTGCCTCTGACTCTGCAGTGTTTTGTTTTTTTTTTCTCCCCCAGCGGTTCTGTTTGCAGAGTTTCCGTCATGCCGCTGGCTCTGAGTGCTGCTCGGTGAGGCAACAGCTCTGCTATAAATACAGCCGTGGTCTCTGGCGGCGCGGCGTTTGGGTTTCTGCTTCTGGAGTTTTTGTTTCTGAGCAGGAGGAGTTCAGATCTGCTGCTTTCTGTTCCTCCTCCGTTCTGCTGCAGCCATGGGGGACTTCTGGGGGGACATTGCCACTCAGAGGGTGGCCCGAGGGATGTCTCTGGTATGTATCTGCTGGTTCCGGTGGCTGGGGGTGCAGTGCGGGGGGGGGACAGGTGCGGGTTCAGTTGGGGTTCTGGGTCGTTAGAGAACCGGAGCGGCTCGGCTTCATCTCGCAACATTTGAGGAAATGAGAGTTGGACAGAAGTGAGAAAGAAACATCCTGTTGAGCGTTTCTCAATCAGCTCATCTGTTGCTTTCACTCTGCCAGAACCAGAACATCCTGGTTCTGCTGCTAAACCGGGCCAGAACCCAGAACCACAAATCCTGCTGGAGGATCTGGTGAGATGGAACCATGATCTGAACAGAACTATCATCTCCTCTCAGCTGACCGGTTCTGGAGTCCCGTGGAGCGGCGTGGGGCGCTGGGTCTAAGGTCCGGTTTGAGGCCCGCTCAGAGGGAAGCTTTGCACATGTCAATGAATCTGAAACCGGATCGTAAAATCTGACCCGTCTCCGGTTCTGTCCGCATCTTATTTTTAGATCCTCCAACCGTCCTGAGGTCCGTCTCCCACAGGGTTTTTTTTCCTCCTCCGTTTTACCAGATTTTAGTCCAGTACAGCTGGATCCGTTTCCATCCGACCCGGTCCAGGTGCGCTAATCTGGACCAGCAGAACCCAGATCGTTAATCATCAACAGGAAGGAGAAGCTGCTGCTGAGAAGAAGCAGAACCAAACCTCCATGAACCGAGGCGTCAAAACGATAATCCTGCTTCTGCTTCATTGGTTTCAGATCATTCACTGCAAAAAATACTAATTTTAATAAGTAATTTTTTCTTGAATTGAGGAGGTGAGTGAGACACTTTGCTCATGGAACACGACAATTTAGATGTAAAATAGGAAATAACAATTATTGTCTTATTTCAAGTGCATGTAATCGAATTATCCTAATTTAATTTAATTTAATTTCCATTGGCATTTTATTTACCTGCCCAAATGAAGGGTAAATACACTTAATTTAGGACATTTCTACTTATTTCTAGATGGTTTTGGCAGTGTAGGAACCGTTTTTATTCCCAGCTGGTTCCATCCGGTCCATAAGGGCCAGTTCTCTTGGCTTCATTATGGTTCCAGTTCAAGCTTCTTGGATCGGTTTGGTTCTGATCTCCAGATCTTTGCTCTGCTCTGGTTCCTCCCTCCATTCATATTTCCCTTCAGCATCTGGCTCGTCAGACGGAGACCAGGTGTGGAGTCCGTCCGCCTATGGAAAGCCTTTTTAACATAAATTTTGTTCCGTCTGACCATCCACAATTACGTTCCAGATATCTTAAAATACATTTTGACTATCTGGAATGGTAATGTAAGATATCTGTATTTACATTCTGATTAGGAAGAATAATAATTCAAGATATCTTAAATTACATTTTTCCTATTCAAAATTCCTTTCAAGATATCTCAAATTACGTCACCGGATTTGTCATTTAAAGCGTCACACGCTGGTTTAACTTTTCCTCCTTTGGATCAAACTGACGGTAGGGAATTTTTAAGAAATGATCCTCCTGGAAGCCCATTAAAAGGATCATTAAACATTTTGACTATATATATCTTTAATGTAAAAGCTGAATAATTCAACATATCTTTAATTAATTTAGAGATATCTTAAAAGGAATTTCGAATAGTCGACATTACAATTCAAGATATCTTTAAATTTGTTTTGTCTAGTCATTATTTGCTTTTAAAGGCACACTATGCAACATTTTTCAGTTAATTAATGTGTTCCAGAATGTTTTGGATGATTAAATGAGTCGTTTCAGGTTGAACAAAGGTTTTCTCGGCCGCCCTGGTGGTCTGTGGGGGAAATACCGTACTTGCATTTGCAGGAGCCCTTGGCCCCGCCCACAGGCTCAGAAGTCTCGTGCATCGCGAGAGTTGGTCTTGCTTTACGGCGAGAACTGCTATACGCCCCCAGTGAAAGGCGTGCTAGTTGCTAGCGCAGTGGCGATCTTTGTGCAGTTATCATGGCGGAACCGGCGAGAATTTTCAAACTCTCGTAGACATGGTGATTCGTTGCATTCGCCT
>NW_015150934.1:59100-60293 GCF_000732505.1 Cyprinodon variegatus | reverse complement strand
TTCGTCGTCGCTCTGTTAATACGTCATATGCTTCGTTGATCTGATTGGTTTATTTGGCCCGTCTATCACCAACATAGGCCAATCAGCTAACCAGTATTTTCACCCCTTCCCAAGGTGGAATTTTAAATCTCATTTTATTTGTTTACACAGCTATAAAACAAAAAGTATTCGTGAATTTTGTATTTTTTTTCTGGAAAGATGTAGAAATTTTAAAGAAAATAGAAAGGCGAGTGGATGAAACACCATGTGACTGTTTTGGCTATTTCTATAATCAGCTGGAGTCAGCTTCACTATGTGCTTAAAAAAATTAATAAAAATTCAATTGTTTTTTTGTACATGACTAAAGGGATAAACGGGTATTGACTGTGGGTGTGCTGAGCTGACAGAATGTACCGTCCATGTTTGCTTCTGTAAACTCGGAGCTCGCTGGCCTGTGACATCATTGCGTTCTCTACTGCTCATGCGGGACGCTTGCGTTGTACGAATGCAGTTCACACAGGAGATCATATCCAAGTCGCATATGTTTGCAAATGTGAACGGCAACGCAGCAAAAAATAAAAAAAAAAATCAGATTTGGAACCTCTGCCGTGTTTCTCCCGTTTTTAACCCGGGTCAGACTGGGTTTGTTGGTTCTGTGCTGCTTCTGCTGATGAGCTGAATGTTTCCCGCAGGGCAACGATGAGGAGGCCGTGTTGGACCAGGGCAAGACCAGCTCCACCCTGCACACCAACTTTGAGAAGGAGGAGCTGGAGAGTGAGTCTTTACCAACACACACACACACACACACACACACACACACACACAGAGCGGCGGTGCAGGGAGGGGCCTGCAGGCTGTGTGTTCAGCCCAAACACAGAGTAACAAAACGGGCCGGCTGTGTTTCCTCTGGGTTCAGTCATGCTGATCCACCTGGAGGAGACGTTTCTGAACCAGCATCGGGTCCCTGACTCCTGGTTTTCCTGGAAATTCCCATTTGATTGGATTAGCTCAGAAACTTCTGGACCCTTTGGGCTCGTCACTCTTTTCCACATCAGCTAAAAAGAGTTTAGTCTTTAATTCAATTCAGTTTATTTCTATAAAGCCAATTCACAACACATTTCATCTCAAGGCGCTCTCTTCATCCTCTGACATGGGAGCTGGCTCGGAGCTCGTCTGCCTGGCTGTGTGTTTCCTGGACGGGGCCGCCTGTGGAG
>NW_015150934.1:55075-56860 GCF_000732505.1 Cyprinodon variegatus | reverse complement strand
GTGCAGTGGTTTATGTTATAATAAACCTTTGGGTTAAGTTGTCGCAAGCAGGTTTTTCTTGTGTTTCTTGTAAATTTGGTCTTAAATTTTTATTTCAAGTGGCATTAAAAAGTCTTAGAAAGTATTAAATTTAACTCGCTTTATGCTGTAGGAACCCTGTTAAAAACAAACAACAGATCCAGATCTTACATTCCAGATTCCACTACCTACCATGTTTTAATTATCATCTCTCTTTCCCATATTTAATTTTCTGTGTCCAGATGTTTTATTTTACTGGACCTGCTAACTTCCGCCCTCAGTTAGTGGCGCCATGAAGCCGTTAACCCAGCAGGTCTCCCCTGCAGCGTAACGAGGCTCAGCGGTGTGGGTGACCTCAGAGGTGCGGAAGGAAGATGCTGCTGCTGAAGTCTGTGTTGTTCTGTCTGTGTTAAGGTGGCTGAAGTTCGAGGAGGACGTGGAGGACGGCGGCGAGCGTTGGAGTAAACCCTACGTAGCCACTCTGTCCCTGCACAGCCTGTTCGAGCTGCGGTCCTGCATCCTGAACGGCACCGTGCTGCTCGACATGAGAGCCAACTCCATCGAGGAGATCGCAGGTCAGCCGGCCGGCCGACGGCGCCGCCGTGAGCCGCTCGCTCGTTTCAGCTCGTTAAACACCTGCCGTGTCCTCCTCTCAGACATGGTGATCGACAGCATGCTCGCCTCCGGCCAGCTGGAGGAGGAGCTGCAGGACAAGGTGAGGGAGGCCCTGCTGAAGCGTCACCACCATCAGAACGAGAAGAAGCTGAGCAACCGCATCCCGCTGGTCCGCTCCTTCGCAGACATAGGCAAGAAGCACTCCGACTCCCACCTCCTGGAACGTAACGGTGAGGCTCCGGCGCTCCTGTCATCCTGCGCCCCATTCTCTGCTTTCAGTCCAAACACAGACGATCGGTTGATCATCCCATCCTGGTTTTTCCTCCTTTAGTTACTGTCTTCAGCCTCCAATCCAACTCTGGAGATGTTTGGGCTTTAAATGGTCCTGGGAGCTTCACCTTTAGAACTTATTATTGAGGGAATTTTGTTTATTTCTTGAATTTAATCAGAATATTTGAATCTTTATCGTCGGGCAGAGTAACAGGATGACACGGCGGCGGGTGTCTGGTTGGAGCATGTCAGCATGAACGCGGAAACCAGAAACCTGGTCCTCATGTGGTTAAGTTCTCGTCTTTGAGCTGGGTGTGGGTGTGGCCTTCGACTGTCATGACGTCTCATTAACAGAGTGTTTAATGATCAGCTGAAGCTGTCGTGTTATTGGACCCGCCTGCTGGGTCGGCTAGCTAACAACCAGCTAACAACTCATAACGATGAATATTGGTTCTCGGGTCTCATTAGAGGATGAGAGGTGTCCATACGCCAAGTTTCAACCATCAGTGGGAAACTTATTTTTTTCTTCTGGTTAAATTTGCATGTTTTCTAAGTCAAAACACAGTTTTTTGGGCTGTTCTATATAGCTCAACACTGATTCTGACATTTTGAATTGAAAAACCTTCCTGGATGGGAAGCAAAACGTCTTCAAACTTGGAAACAAAGTCAGTGGATTGTTTTTTAACTTTTTTGGAAGCAAGCATACATATCTTAACTAATATAATCTAATAACCTAAAACAAAATGCATGGTCTGGTTCTTCCATGTCAGGTACGCCGGTCATTGACTTGACTCTACCTTACAGTAGAACTGCAGTCAGTCCCTGGACTGGCATGGCTAGCAATGCCCCTACAGAGTTAGCATGGCTATCACTGCCCCTACA
>NW_015150934.1:50550-53773 GCF_000732505.1 Cyprinodon variegatus | reverse complement strand
GCCCCTACAGAGTTAGCATGGCTATCCCTGCCCCTACATAGTTAGCATGGCTATCCCTGCCCCTACATAGTTAGCATGGCTATCACTGCCCCTACATAGTTAGCATGGCTATCACTGCCCCTACAGAGTTAGCATGGCTATCCCTGCCCCTACATAGTTAGCATGGCTATCACTGCCCCTACATAGTTAGCATGGCTATCACTGCCCCTACAGAGTTAGCATGGCTATCGCTCCCCCTACATAGTTAGCATGGCTATCACTGCCCCTACATAGTTAGCATGGCTATCACTGCCCCTACAGAGTTAGCATGGCTATCCATGCCCCTACATAGTTAGCATGGCTATCACTGCCCCTACAGAGTTAGCATGGCTATCGCTCCCCCTACATAGTTAGGGACTAATTTCCCAATGGAATCAGCTTCATAGTCATGTTGGGAGACTTCTTTGATTTTATTTATTTAGCTCAGGCTACTTGTAGGCCTACCGTCCGCCAAATGTTGAAAGGGCAAAATTACACAGTATATCACGGTCTAGCACAGGGCTGCTCAAGTTCAGTCCTCAAGAGCTACCATCCTGTAACTTTTAGATGCAGCTCTTCTCTAACACACCTGAATCTAAACGCTCAATCCCCTCATTTAGCCCAGCAGAGGCAAGGTAACGAGCCACTCATTTCGTTCAGGCGTGTTAAAAATGGGGTGCATCAAAAAGTAGTCCTCAAGAGAGTATTTCGTGAGGACTGGACTTGAGCACCCCTGGTCTAGCAGTTTTTGTTGATTTTTTTTCCAGTTTTGTTATCTATCAGTTAAAACTTATTCGGTCATTAGACAGGCTAACGCTACAGATGCTCCTGACTCGGCACAGTGATGCTGGTCGATGCTATTATCGTTTAGCTTTGTTCTGCATGCGGTCAAAGGTTTTATTTTATTCTCAATATTTTTATTGACTACGGGAGAAATGTGACCTTTGGCTGAAAGTTTCCACCAAATGTGGATCTGGATCATTCGAAGCCAAATCTTCGTCATATTTGTGTCCATGGCAACCAGCCTGATGATGTTTTTGGTTATGGGGGAATGGCTCCGTTTCCGTGGTAACCCCGAGTGATGCTGTGAAGCCGGTTTGCGTTTTTGCATGACTTGGTTTGATCCGGTTGGTGTCGGATCGATGCTCAGCGTCTTTTCTCTTCCTCCTCTCTTCAGGGGAGGGCCTCTCCTCCTCACGCCCCTCCCTCCTCCGCCGCCCCTCCCAGGCCTCCTGCTGCACCCCTCCCCCGTCCCCCCGTGCATCCTATGTGTTTGGACGCCTCCTCTCTGGCCACTCCTCCTTCCCCCGCAGCGCTCCCACCCTTTACGGCCAGAACAGGCACCTGTCGGAGCCCCTCCCACCTGGACTGAGCCTGCCTCTTCATGGCCACGCCCCCTCAGGAGGAGCTCCACGCCGCCGCTCTGCCCCGGAGAAGCTGATTGGAGGAGATGGGATTCCTGAGGTGCTGATTTTCCCTCCTGAGGAGGAGACATTTACCCCGGATGAGGTCCAAAACCAGCCGGCTCCTAGGGGCCAAACAGGCAAATAAGATGCATGGCATGGCGTCCAACCCCCACCCCCCCCCCACCCCCACCCCCGCTGGTCCTACTAACATCCTGCTCTTCTTTTTATCTTCTGATCTGCTGCATCAGACTCTGCTCTAGATGAAGGAAATGACCCTGACATACCCTGTCTATACATTTTAGTTCTATATCGCTGTAACTTATAACTGTTTCGCATATTTAATTATCTTTTTATCTTTTTATCTCATTCAGTAACCTAGTAGGTTCCTGCTTTGTTATATTTTATAAATGTGTCCCAATCAGTGTATAGGAAAACGTTTTTTCTTTTTTTCTAAACGGCATATAATCTAGCTGGCAAATTAATTGGCTAAAATTTATCCATCCATCTATCTATATCTATCTCTGTCTGTCTCTATCTATGTCTATCTCTTACTATATACATATCAATCTCTATCTATGCATCTCTATCTCTATATCTATCTGTCTTGATCTATCTATATGTATCTCTAATTAAATCTATCTCTAGCTGTTTATCTCTAATTATATCTATCTGTCTCTATCTGTTTATCTCTATCTGTCTTGATCTATCTATCTCTATGTATCTCTACCTCCATCCATCCATATATCTATGTATCCATTCATGTGATGGATGAATCCTGCTGATAAAAGACTTGCTTCAATCGATGGAGAGATTTCCATCCCAGTCAAAAGGATTGTACCAGGGAGGGAAACGAAGGAAAAGAGGAAGAAAACTTTTCAATGAATCATTAATCCACCAATTTAAAATCAATCAACATTTGGGGATTTCCTTAACTGATCATTTGTATCCCTAATATGAAACTTTAAACGCATCATATGCTGCATGAAAATGCTTCTGATTTGGCTTCTGATGGTCAAATGTTCAGATATCCAGTCACCATGAAGACAGAAAAACATGAGCTCCTTTAACGTCCCAGCTTTCTTTGTGGAAAGTTGTTGCAGATCTGTGGTTCAGATGGAATCCTGAGATGTTTGAAAAGCAAATCGGGGCCGACAGCCTGCATGAGCCATGGCATGATTGGTTAATGATCTACAGGTGTCAGCTGGAGCCGACCAGAACGGGTCCAAATCCCTGATTCCTCATTACCCGAGCAGCCGTTTGCTTTCTGAGGCAAACAGGAACGAGTCAAAGAGCGTGACGAGCAACGGTGTCAGCAACTATGTGACAGTTTGCAGCAGTTCCTCTTTCCTGTCCGACTCGGCCTCGGCCGCCTGATCCGATCCCTCAGGCCCTGCTCGGATTATTGGATCAGTGGTTCTAGCAGGCTGACGCAGAAACCCGAGTTACTGGACCGTGACTGGACCCTGAACCACAGGCTGACCCTGTCTCTGCCTGTGTTCCTGTTCAACGTGGGGAAATTTAACTGCTCCTCACTTCCTGCTCTGCTAACAGATTTAGCACTGAGGGATGAATCGAGGGTCGGTTAGCGATTTAATTCACAACACATGTCATTTCAAGGCACTTTACAGTTCACCAGATCATCCAGTCAGGTTGCAGACAGAAGCGGACATAGAAAAAGAAGCATAGATACAAAAGGCAACTCTAAAAGGCGGCCTCGTCCAGGAAACACACAGCCAGGCAGACGAGCTCCGAGCCAGCTCCCATGTCAGAGGATGAAGAGAGCACATCCAGTTAATCAC
>NW_015150934.1:46720-48450 GCF_000732505.1 Cyprinodon variegatus | reverse complement strand
GAACTGTTTTGAAGTATAGGCGCTCACTCATCGGTGCTCCACTCATTGTTAGGAACTTTATATGGATCCAAATGATTAATAATGCTGATTTTGTCAACATACCGGTCCCTGGCTTCTCTATTTAATGTGTCCCGGTAAATTCCAGATACTTTTCGGGATTTTAACATCTTTTTTTCTCTCTACTTCTACGTCTCTTCTTTCAACAACAACGATGTATCAGAGCTATGTTTACGTTCTCGTAGCCCTCAATATGGCCGCCACGTCCCACAATGCAACGCGGATCCCGAGCCCTATAACAATAATTTTTTGTCACCTTATTAAATGGCAGAGCTTTAGATCATCAAGGAAATGTAAAATAATAGCAAATATAGGGAATAATATGTTGAGTCTCCGAAAGAGATTTGATCCTTCAGCAATGGATGCAACACAGTTTGTGTGAGTGGAGTAGCCATATGTTGATGTCATAAGAAGGGGCGGGGCCTCGAGCAGATCTGGTACCTACACCAGCACCAAGCAGTCCTCCAATAGCGTATTAATCTATCACCATGGTAACACTCATTGTTTGTCTTCCAAGATGGGGGTGTCTTTAAGTTTTATGACCTTGTTATAAATGTTTTATAATGGCTCCATGTGGGAAAGAAAAATCTGCTGAGTCACTGTCAGACATGATGGTTTAAAACAACAGGAAGCAGCAGCTCAGTATACCCATATTAGGAATGTTGGAGGCAGGAGCATGTCTATATCTAGAGGATAATCATGCTCAGTCTGTGAGCGTTGCATAGATTCTGGTTCAGTAGAGGACAGATTCAGTCTGATCAGCTCAGGGGGATGAAGGCCTTCCTCACACAGATTAGTTCCAGTGGTTACGGAAAACACTTCCTGTTGCCCTTTCTAACTCGAGACTTAATGCAGAAATGAAAAATAAAATTGGAGAATGCATTTTAAAGACAGGAGAAGGAGGTGGGGTATGAGAAGAAGCTGCTGGAGTTGATGCATAATTTTAAATAAGGTTGACTTAGGTAGGCCGTTTTAGCATTTATTAAAAGCACTCTGTTGTTCCATTTGTAGATCAGTCAAACAGGATCATTGCTGGTCAAATCACTTCTAGAATGAACTGTAATAACTGATTTTCTAAATCGGGAAGCAAAATGCTAGGAAACTGGAGAGAACATTGCACTCACTAATGACATTCTCATTGTATCTGTGCTCGTCCTGTTGGATCTCAGTGCTGCATTTGATCCAGTTGATCAGAATATTCTTTTAGAAAGACTTCAATATTTTGTAGGAATTAAAGGAACAGCTCTAGACTGGTTTAAATTTGATCTATCTGATTGATTCCAGATGGTTCCGGTTCTCTTGCTCTCTGACCCAGTCTGACTGTCTTTCCTCCAGACTCTGAGGCCTTTTGATTCTTTTGGTGACGGAAACACGAAGCAAGAGCAGATTCTGTAAGATTATTAATCTCCTTTTGGGGATGCTCTAAACGTTCTGGAAGCGGACCGTTAAGAGCGCCCCGCTTCGAGAACGTTTAGGGCATTCCGCCTCTAGAGCGTTTAGAGCGTCCCGCTTCCAGGGCCTCTAGAGCGTCCTGCTTCCAAGGAGTCTAGAGCGTCCTGCTTCCAAGGAGTCTAGAGCGTCCCGCTTCCAAGGAGTCTAGAGCGTCCCGCTTCCAAGGAGTCTAGAGCGTCCCGCTTCCAAGGAGTCTAGAGCGTCCCGCTTCCAAGGAGTCT
>NW_015150934.1:43269-46171 GCF_000732505.1 Cyprinodon variegatus | reverse complement strand
CGCTTCCAGGGAGTCTAGAGCGTCTCGCTTCCAGGGAGTCTAGAGCGTCCCGCTTCCAAGGAGTCTAGAGCGTCTCGCTTCCAGGGAGTCTAGAGCGTCCTGCTTCCAAGGAGTCTAGAGCGTCCCAGGGCATCTAGAGCGTCCCAAGGAGTCTAGAGCGTCTCGCTTCCAGGGAGTCTAGAGCATCCCACTTCCAGGGCATCTAGAGCGTCCCAGGGCGTCTAGAGTTTTAGTTTATTTAAAAAAGCCCTGGGATCGTCCCACCAGGGGGCTGGCGTATACCTCTGTAGCCAAGCGAGCGCAGAGGTATGCCTGCTAGTGACGGTCCGCTGGGGCGGCAGGACCAATCAGAACCTGTGTGGCGGAGGCTGACGGCTCGTCTCTCTGTTGTCAGTGTGTCTGTTTGCTGCCGGGCGCCGGCAGGAAGCCCGCAGTAAGTCAGCTGTCAGTCACTCAGTCTCCATCATCCAATCAGAGGCCTGTGCAACTGTACGCGTGGTAGTGGTGCTCTGTGATTGGCTGGTCGCTGGCTGTGGTGTTACCTTAAAACTGTGTCCGTCGGCTGTGGTGTCAATGTCATTGATCGTGCCAAACAGAACCCGAGCTCTCCTGATGGTTCCGAGGCCTTTCAAAGTGAAACTGGGGTAAAGTGTCGGTTTCTGTGTTTCAGGTGGACATGAACTTCATGAAGAAGATCCCTCCTGGAGCGGAAGCCTCCAACGTTCTGGTTGGAGAAGTGGACTTCTTGGAACATCCAATAATCGCCTTTGTCCGCCTCTCCCCGGCCGTGCTGCTGACGGGGCTCACTGAGGTCCCCGTACCCACCAGGTGGGGGGGTTCTTATCCCATCTGCCTCTCTGCTAATTAACGAAAAAATAAAAACCCAAACTTCTATGTTGATATATTCTTAAGTTTCGATCGATACAACAGAATTCTGATATTGATATCATCCATTAAAATATACTGGATGCCGCTCCAGATGTCTGGTCTGAAATCTTAAAAAATCTTCTGATATAATACTTAAGAAGGAAAAAACACATCTAACTCCGATCATTTGGAGCTCCAAGCTGCAAATTGATTAATCTGTTAATTATTTTTTCAATTCAATTAGTAATTGGATAGCTAAAGATTTCTTAAAGAGGACTCTTTCTTAAAGAACTTGAGGAGTTCTGAATAGAGAAAAGATTTTTTATATTAACTGCAAAATGTTTAAATTTTTTTTTTTACAATTTTGTGTTATTATTGATGTAAATGGGTCACTTTGTCAGCTAAAGGCATGTTTTAAAGTCTCTACATTCCAGTTAACTATTAATTGATTATTAAATTGACAATAATTATAATAATCGATTTATCATTATTAATCCGATTAATTATTTCAGCCCTAATTTTAATTTTCTATGGATGGATTTGTTTCTTCCAAATAAATCGTAATGAAAAAGTAAAAGAATCTGTTTCTTGTTTGAGTCCAATCATTACGTCTCGTCATGTTAAACAGATTTGGATAAACCGCATGAACAGCTGGGTTTAAACATACTGTTATTTCTTGACATATGTCAACAAGGTCTAAAGTATGAATATGAGAATGAGTGGGACTATGCACATTTTGAGTCCAAGATGGCATCCAGTAGGGATAATAAAATTCCCTACTATAATGGCCTTGTCAGTATCAGATGAAACTCAGAAAACTGAACTAAAATTTATTTATGAGCTCGTTGGTCACTGAAGAAAAGCCCTCTGTGGTCAGGAAATCAAACATTTCAAGGCTTTTTTCCAAACACTTCTGATGTCCATTTGGGTTTGTTTGTCTCCGTCAGGTTTCTGTTCCTGCTGCTCGGCCCATTTGGTAAAGGCCTGCAGTACCACGAGATCGGACGCTCCATTGCCACGCTGATGACGGACGAGGTGAGCTAAAGAAGTGGATCAGCTTTTGGTTCTGATCCTGCAGAACGTCGTTTAGATCCCTTTTGCCCTGCTGCAGGTCTTCCATGACGTGGCCTACAAGGCAAAGGACCGGAACGACCTGCTGTCCGGAATCGACGAGTTCCTAGACCAGGTCACCGTGCTACCGCCAGGAGAGTGGGATCCCAGCATCCGGATCGAGCCGCCCAAGAACGTCCCGTCTCAGGTGAGAATGCCACCAAGGCGTCCTGGGCGCCAACCCGTTCAACGACGCGTTCTCTGACACCCCATGTATGTCTGCAGGAGAAGAGGAAGATACCGGCGCTGCCAAACGGCTCCACCCACTTCTCCGAAGCGGTGAAGGAGATGGAGCATCATACGGGCCCAGAGCTGCAGAGGACCGGCAGGTCAGTGTGTGCTCTGCTCAGGTGAGCTGTAGTCCCCGAGCAGTGCTGATGTGACCCTGGGTTCCCCCAACAGGATCTTCGGAGGCTTGATGAACGACGTCCGCAGAAAAGCGCCGTTCTACTGGAGTGACATCAAAGACGCGCTGAGTCTGCAGTGTTTGGCCTCCATATTGTTCCTGTACTGCGCCTGCATGTCACCCGTCGTCACGTTTGGAGGGCTGCTGGGAGAAGCCACCAAAGGGAACATCGTAAGAACCAGCTGGTTCCGGTTCTCTTGCTCTCTGACCCAGTCTGACTGTCTTTCCTCCAGACTCTGAGGCCTTTTGATACTTTTGGTGACGGAAAAATGAAGCAAGAGCAGATTCTGTCAGATTTTTAATCTCCTTTTGGGGGCGCTCTAAACGTTCTGGAAGCAGGACGCTCTTAACGTTTGGAGCGTTCCGCCTCTAGAGCGTTTAAGCGTCCCGCTTCCAGGGCATCTAGAGAATCCCGCTTCCATAGCGTTTAGAGCGTCCCGCTTTTAGGGCGTCTAGAGCGTCCTGCTTCCAGGGTGTTTAGAGCGTCCCGCTTCCATAGCGTTTAGAGCGTCCCGCTTC
>NW_015150934.1:39874-42823 GCF_000732505.1 Cyprinodon variegatus | reverse complement strand
GGCGTTTAGAGCGTCCCGCTTCCAGGGCGTTTAGAGCGTCCCGCTTCCAGGGCGTTTAGAGCGTCCCGCTTCCAGGGCGTCTAGAGCGTCCCGCTTTTAGGGCGTCTAGAGCGTCCCGCTTTTAGGGCGTCTAGAGCGTCCCGCTTTTAGGGCGTCTAGAGCGTCCCGCTTTTAGGGCGTCTAGAGCGTCCTGCTTCCAGGGTGTTTAGAGCGTCCCGCTTCCAGGGCGTCTAGAGAGTCCCGCTTCCAGGGCGTCTAGAGAGTCCCGCTTCCAGGGCGTTTAGAGCGTCCCGCTTCCAGGGCGTCTAGAGCGTCCCGCTTCCATAGCGTTTAGAGCGTCCCGCTTCCAGGGCATTTGACCTCAACAGATATAAATGTCCAAGTTGTAGCACGGGACGCTGTCTTGACCTGTTTATTATGAACGCAGCTTTTAATTATAAAGCTGTTTTTATCAAACTTCTGGGACAATGTCCTCTAGTCAGAGATGTTAAACAGAACCAGGAAACAGACGGCTGTCAGGCATGGTGTTGGAAGAGTGATAGTCTGGGTTTGGATCTGGGTTCTTCCTGGTGAACCTGTTCCAAACTGGGTCATGAACAGAACCACCATCCCAAACTCAGCAGCTGACCTACAACAGAGAAGATCTAGGGTCTAGTCAAAGTCCAGATTGTTACTAGAGATTGCAAGGAAGAGGTTGTACAGGTAGTAGATTAGTTGTGTGCTTAGTTTCTTACTCCCGTAGTTGGTTCTGGTTCTGGTGACACCATGTTGGAAGATGTTCTGTGTTCTTAATCTAACTGGACCTAAAGGACGGGCTCAGGTGTCTTCTTTTGTCTCCGTCTCTCGCAGAGCGCCATCGAGTCTCTGCTCGGGGCTTCCATGACAGGTGTGGCCTACTCCCTGTTCTCCGGTCAGCCTCTCACCATCCTGGGGAGCACCGGCCCGGTTCTGGTGTTCGAGAAGATCCTCTTCACATTCTGCTCGTGAGTCCAAATCTAAGCTTCGACCTGTTTTCTGAGCGGAACCCTGAAACCAGCGTCTCTCTGTGGTTAGAGGGTGTGAGCAGCTCAGGTTCTGGTTCTGACCCGGCTGCATGGAACCTCGGAGACTCAGGTCTTCCTCCCTGCAGGACATTCACGTCACAGCGCCTCCTGCAGGTCTGTGCTGCTCAGAACACCGTCTGTCTCTGGAGTTCTGACCCCCCAAAAAAACAGCCCTGAGTTTGAGCCAACCGGGTCAGAACTTATCTGGGCTTTAAGGATTAAACTCTGTTTGTCTAAAGATCTTATATCGTTTCTTTTTGTTTGAGGATTAAAATGAGATTTTGATTTGGTACCGCTTGCATAACGTCCTTGTTTATCAGCCCGACTCGGTTCTGGTGACGCACTGATGTTTGAGAGATGAAGATGATGGGCGACCAGGAGGCCTCTGAGGCGGGTCGGCGCTGCTCGACCCAAACTTCATCTCCTATAAACGGAGATTTGTTTAAAACATCTGAAGAATTTGATCCGATTTAAACGGATCGATGAATTAGATGCTGTTGGTGGATGAAGACAAACGGAACCTGAGCGGTTCTGCTGGGAATCGGATCCGTCCTCCTGCTGCTCTATCGGTTTCCCCTGTTTTCAGGGCGTTGAAGGTTAACTGAAAGTTCAGCTTGGTAAAGCTCTGCAGCGTCGCCCCCTGGTGGCCGACGGCGGGGCTGAGGAGGCCATCTTTGGTCGTTCGGGTTCCTTTGAGGCTTCAGGCAGTTTTTACTGCAGCAACTTTTCCACATGAACGTCAGCAGGATGGCGGGAGTCCGCATCTGAGCTGAATGTTTGCTTTTATGAGACGTTTAGTTAATGAATCGGATCCGGCTCCATCTCAGCATGTCTGGTTTTATCCAGATCCACGGACGGGGAATCCTGTTGCTTCCAGGAGGCGTCAGGGACTGATCTCTGCTCCTTCCCCCTCATCCCAGAACCCTGTGGCTTCCTCTTCACTGGGACCAGTTCTGTCCTTCCTAAACCCAGTTTATGAGACGGTTTGCTGAGCGTGAGAGGCAAAGGGACAGTATGGATGTGGGTTCTACTGGGAACACTGGGAGACGGAGCAGCAGACCAATCCAAATCAGGTGGTGCGATGCTGCCCCCTGCTGGCTCAGGAGGGAACCAATCTGTTTAGTTCTGCTGCTTCAGTATGGAGAGAAATTTGTTCCTGTATTGTCGAAAGTAAAGGAAATATTTACAGGAGGAAATTTAAAAAATATATTGCAGGAATTAAAATTTAAAAAACTTCCTAATCCAAAAAAAAAGGTATTGGGGGTTATTTATTATCTGTTTGGAAAAGTTTAACCAATATTTCTTGGAATTTTATTTTTCACAGTTTGTTATAGTTTTTATAGATCTTCTGTTTCTGAAGGCTCTTTTCTTGGTTCTCCTACAGTCCAATGCAGGAGTGTAGAGGTTGGAAAATAACACAATTAATAAAACTCTGTCCAAAAAGGTTTAAAAAATATCCACTGGATTCTGTTTCCAAGTTTGAAAACGTTTCGCTTCCAATCCAGAAAGCTTTTTCAAGAGGGAGGGGGGGCTTTATGGAAATAGTAGCTTGTTTTTTGCACAGAAGGCTGACAAGAAAGGGGGTAGGAGAGAGGGGGAGAGACATGCGGGAGAAGACCAGAGGTTAGATTCGATCCCATAGCTGAACGTATGATTCACATTATAAATTAATCTCTAAACCTAGAAGGTTTTCAACTTTCCTTTTTCAATTAAATGTTTTTGGAACAAATTTCTCTCCATACTTCTATTCAGCTTATTTCTATAGCTCCAATTCACATCATGTCATCTCAGGTTTATAGAAACAGTTCAACCAGATCATCCAGTCAGATTGATTCAAAGTTTTCTATCTAAGGAAAACCAGCTGATTGCATCGACTCATTGACTCTTCAGCAATCCCTCACACTAA
>NW_015150934.1:35295-36499 GCF_000732505.1 Cyprinodon variegatus | reverse complement strand
GGAAACGTTCCTCTGATCTTTGGGAAACGTTCCTCTGATCTTCAGGAAACGTTTTGCCGGTTTTTCTGCTGCAGAGAAACATTCGGTGCTTCAGTTTAATTTTGTTCCTCCTGTTGCGTCTGCAGGTCAGGGCGACCATCAGTGACTTCGCCGTCTTCCTGACCATCATGATTATGGTGCTGCTGGACTATCTGGTGGGGATTCCTTCTCCCAAGCTGCATGTTCCAGACCGCTTCCAGGTGACCCCGCCCACAGTCCCTCAGTGTTTCCTCCAGCTTTGGTTCCTTAACTTGGAATCTGGATCTAACGGCGTTCCTCGTCCTGCAGCCCACCTCCATCAATCGGGGTTGGCTGATATCTCCGCTGGGAACGAACCCCTGGTGGACCTTGCTGGCTGCCGCCATCCCGGCTCTGCTCTGCACCATCCTGATCTTCATGGACCAGCAGATCACCGCCATCATCATCAACAGGAAGGAGAACAAGCTGAAGGTGAGTGCGGGCGGCGAACGGCGAGCAGACGCTCAGTGCTCGGGTTTAATTTCCGTCCTGGTCTGTGTTCTGCCTGCAGAAAGGCTGCGGCTACCACCTGGACCTGCTGGTGGTGGCCGTCATGCTGGGCGTGTGCTCCATCATGGGCCTGCCCTGGTTCGTGGCGGCCACCGTTCTCTCCATCTCCCACGTCAACAGTCTGAAGGTGGAGTCTGGCTGCGCCGCGCCGGGCGAGCAGCCCAAGTTCCTGGGGATCAGGGAGCAGCGCGTCACGGGCTTCATGATCTTCGTCCTGATGGGCTGCTCCGTCTTCATGACGTCTGCGCTGAAGGTGAAGCGTCGGGCGAACTTTGACACCTCAGCGATCCTCTGGGGAAAATCTCAAGCTTTCGCTCTTTTCTGCAGTTCATCCCGATGCCGGTTCTGTACGGAGTCTTCCTCTACATGGGAGCGTCCTCGCTCAAAGGCATCCAGGTACGTCCACCTGACGTCTGCAGGAGGTTCTCAGCTCGTCTGGGAGAATTCTCCCCTTTTAATAACTCCTGGTTTGTATGGAGCTAAATTTGGGCCAGAAAGTTTGTTTAAAAAAAATGTTTTTTACTGAAAAATAATTTTGAAACGGGAAAAAATATCAAAACTGAGACTTTGTTCCAAGTTTGAAGACGTTTCTCTTCCATCCAGGAAGATTTTTCAATCCAAATGTCAGAAATAGCGT
>NW_015150934.1:31763-32784 GCF_000732505.1 Cyprinodon variegatus | reverse complement strand
ACATAAACATTCTCCTGGCTTTTACCAACCTGTAGAGTTTATCCGGTTTATAGTTTTTATTGTTGATATGCTGACAGCTCAGCAGAAGCAGAGATCACGGCGTGCAGGTTGTGTCTCTGCTCACCAGCTGCGGCTGCTCAGACCCAAACAGGAAGCTCCTGTTTCTGATGTTTCACCTTCGAACCGTTCCTCCAGAGCAGCTTGATGTCGCTCTTCCTCAGGAGGTCTCTGCTACCAGCTCAGTCTAAACCGTCTGCTCTCCGCCTCGCAGCTGTTCGACCGTATCAAGCTGTTCGGCATGCCGGGGAAGCACCAGCCCGACCTCATCTACCTGCGCTACGTGCCGCTGTGGAAGGTCCACGTCTTCACCGCCGTCCAGCTCTCCTGCCTCATCATCCTGTGGGTCATCAAGGCGTCGCGCGCCGCCGTCGTCTTCCCCATGATGGTGAGCCCTTCGGCCTGCATGTTTCACCGCCCCGGGCGCTGGCGCTCACCTCCGTCGCCGCTCCCCGCAGGTTCTGGCGTTGGTCTTCATCCGGAAGCTTCTGGACTTCTGCTTCACTAAGAGGGAGCTGAGCTGGCTGGACGACCTGATCCCAGAGAGCAAGAAGAAGAAGGACGACGATAAGAAGAAGAAGGAGGCGGTGAGGAGGGGAGGGAGACGCATGAGGCCGAGAGCGTTTAAAGGTTCTGACCCGTTCTGGTCGCTTCTCTGCAGGACGCTCATTTGATGATGGAGGAGACGGAGGACGAGGCGCCCTACGAGCCACAGAGCATCCTGAAGTTCCCCATTAAATCCCTGAAGGGACGGTGAGTCGGATCAGAACCTGCTGAGCTCAACCCAGTGGAGCGTTGGCCCCGTGAGAAGCGGCTTTATGGGCTGCATTAAAAGAGCGTGACATGTCCGACTGCTCTATGTAGTTTACCCAGAAATTCCTTTATCGTATTTATTTAATTTCATCTCATTTCTGCTATTTGATCTCAGGGAGGAATTCAATTCTATTCAGTTTATTTCTATAGC
>NW_015150934.1:27017-29754 GCF_000732505.1 Cyprinodon variegatus | reverse complement strand
GCTCTGTCCTCTCCATTGTTCCGTTTGTCGACCTCTAAAATAAGATTCTTCTTGGTCAAAACTAAGTTCCTACCAGTCAGAACTATACATATATTTATCCTAAATATATTTCAGGATGCCAAAAATATAACTGTACTAGTAATCATTGGTATAATCGGGATCCCTAGAAAACGTCTGCAGAGGCTTCAGTTTATTCCAAACTCTGTAGATAGGATCCTGATGATGACTTCAAGGTTTTTACTCAACGTAAAAGACCTTAAAACATTTCTTTTTAGCAAAGCTTTTGTTTCCCTTTAGAGGAAAATTAGCTTTTCCTGCTTTTCTCTTTTTTTTACTCGTAGATCTTTTGATGGAAAGTGCAGAATAAATTAAATGTATCATTATTATAAAAAATACACTTTGAAATGCCTTTGAAATCCTTACAAATTTTTAGTGGACCTTTTGACATTTAATAGCTTGACTGAAAAGGTAATCCAGATATCTAAAATGCATTCCTTCCTAGTCAAAATGAACATTTCAGAATCTAAAATATCTAAAGTAACATTCTTGCTATTTCAAATAAACCTTCAGGACGTCTAAAATTGAATTTCAGACATCTGGATTACATATTCAGTCAGGCTAATGTCAAAACAGCCTGCCGTACCTCCCTCTTCACTGACAGCAGGGATTAACTGAACCGCTGGATAATGTTGTTAATTCATGAGGACGTTTCTAATTAGGAAATGAAATATTACCGATTCTTTGCTAATCCTAAAGAAAAATCATTTAAAGTTAATTTAGAAATGTTATTTGATAAAGGAGCAATATTAACCTGTAGTGGGGAAAAAGTATTCAACTATTCACCCAATTTAAATAAACAGAGATCGATGGATTTCACTCAGTTGGCACTCTATTTTCATATATCTTTGCAAAGAGAGAACAGTTCATCAAACGGCCCTTATTGCACAGTAATCAGCCCTGTTCTGCCTGAGCAGAGTGTTCCCTTTACTTACAATAATGGAAAGTAATCAGAGAAAAAATAAATTACAGACACTTTGGTTAAACAGTAACATGTTAAGAATTAACATGAGAAAAAAACCTGGTTTGTTATGGAAGAAGCTACGTCTTGTCTAAAAACAGCCTCACACAGGAGAATCATGCGGCCTTGCAGGTGAAACTGGCTGAGTGAAAACTTTTATAGTGAATAAATAAGATAAATTAATATATGAAATAAGAGAAATTAAATTTTTCAACCACAAACCTCAGCATGAAACGCCCCTCTCTGCCTCCAATTAGCTCACTGGTCGTCATGCCTCTAGTTCACCAATGTAACCAGTTAAGCCAGTGAGTACTGGCCAATTAGAAGCAGAGTAGCGCATGTGATGGCTTCACTGTCTCTGGAAAAAAAGGGAAATTTGGATTGGAGATTTTGCTTAATAGTGCGGATCATGTAGGATTTATAAGTGGGTATATGCAATGCTGATTGAAGTAGATATACGCCGTATATCTGTGCATACTCTAGACTAAACCTCTGGGTCATCGGTTCTGTTTCCGTTTGTCCCGCAGCTCCGACCCGTCTGAGGTCAACATCTCGGATGAAATGGCCAAAAGTGGAATCTGGAAATCCGTCTCCAAAAACTCTGAAGGAGGCAAAGGACTGAAACGCTGCAAAAGGTAACCTAGCAACTGCTGATGTCATCGCCTGTGCCTCGCTCTGATTGGTTCCTTTGTATCTCTGAGCCACTTGTAGTTGGAACCCAAAAGTTGCTGCATTTCAGGCTGAAGAATGAGCAACGATTCGGACGTTTTCAGGAGGAAATTAGAGAAAAAGTTCTGTTTTTAAGATTTTCTTGGTTCTAAAGGATCGTTTTCTGTTGCTGATTTCCTTCCCTTGGAAAATGAAAAGAAAAAAATGGATCCAATTAATTTTATTTTGGTTCCATTGAAACTTTTTTTATTGAAGGTATTAAACCGAAGGAGGAAGATGGAGTTGGACGAGATGGGAAGGTAGTGGGGCTGAAACAGTTAATCGGAATAATCAACAATTGAATAATCGTCAACTAATTTAGGAATCGATTGTTAGCTGGAATACGGCTCTATAATGAGCCTTTAGCTGACAGCAGTAATTGTATCAAATAGTAATTGTAATGTAATTTCTATCCACAACTTCTCAAGTGGAAAACTTTCAGTTTCACCTGGTTTAAGTTTGGAAAAAATCTCCTTTAGGGAAAATTATGCTATCAGATTTTTTATCAATTAAGCAAAAAAATAATCCACAGATTAATTGATATGCAAAATAATCGTTAGTTGCAGCCATATTGTCAGGTTGGTGAAAAGTCAACCTGCCAGATTATGAACGTGCAGAAAAATCAGTAATGGGGGAAAATTTTGATGTCTGTGAATTAATCTGAGCTACATTATGTAGAGAAGGACCTGAAAACGCAGGGATGTAAAGATTCCTCACCAGGACGCTGTTTCCATACTGAACTGACTCTGACTGAAAAGGACCAAAGACTATAACTTCTGTTTGTCTGCATTCAGAAGCAGAAAGTTAAGAGTCATCCAGGTTTTTCTGTCTTCAGACATGCCTGTAATCTATGTAATGGGTTAGCTTCATCTGGATTATAGACAGATATAGCTGGGTATCATCAGCATAACAGTGGAAATTAATCCCATGCTGTCTAATAACTCTACCTTCTTATCTTCTAATGCAATAAGGAAGAAACATCATCAACAAGATTGTCAATATGTGGGAGAA
>NW_015150934.1:25633-26252 GCF_000732505.1 Cyprinodon variegatus | reverse complement strand
ATCATTAACATGAACAAACTGAAACCTGTTAGATCAGATTTAAACCAGTCTAGAGCTGTTCCTTTAATTCCAACTAAATATTCAAGTCTTTCTAAAAGAATATTCTGATCAACTGGATCAAATGCAGCACTGAGATCCAACAGGATGAGCACAGATACAAGGAGAACATCATTAGTGACGCCTGAACACCTTCAGATCCGGTTTGGAAAAGGAACAGGAACCTTTTTAGGAACGTCTGACAGCAGGGATGGTGGAACCCGTCCTTCCTCGTGGATATGGGCTCAGATTGGAGGTTCTGGACCAGAACGATCGTCTGACCCATAAAATATAAAAAGTTCTAAAAGCAGTAAAATCAAAGCGGTCACTGATGTGAAATGAACAAACCCGGATAGTTAAAGAAGCCATGACCTGGTTCTGAACCTGGTACTTGACCCGGTTTTTGACCCAGTTCTGGACCAGGTTCTGGAAACTGGTTCTGAACCCGGTTCTTTACCCGGTTCTGGACCCGGTTCTGAACCTGGTTCTTGACCCGGTTTATGACCCAGTTCTGGAACAGGTTCTGGAAACTGGTTCTGAACCCGGTTCTTTACCCGGTTCTGGACCCGGTTCTGAACCTGGT
>NW_015150934.1:20280-22563 GCF_000732505.1 Cyprinodon variegatus | reverse complement strand
TCAAACATCTACCATTAAATTATTATTATAAGACTTTTTTTCCCAATAACAGATGGCGTCATGAACAGGGTCCCCTCAACTGATTTTCCTGGGAGCAGTTATGACGGTGTCTGATTTATTACCGTAAATTTCGGACTATAAGCCGCAGAAGCTAAATTGTATGATTATATATAATTGTAAGCCGCAGGTTTTTCATGTTTAATGTCCGTCTTTCTCGCGGTAGAAGTCTGCTTCCGGAGGACCTCCGCATTCCCCCGCGCGCGGCTACCTGGATGGTAAAAGCCATAGATTTAGGTATTACGCTAGTGGCCGTTAGCTGTAAAAGTCCATAGATAAGCCGCATTGTTATATAAGCTGCAAGGTCGAAAAATGGGGAAAAAGTCGCGGCTTATAATCCGGAAATTACGGTACTCATAACTAACAGAGCTTTGAGGGATTGAGAACTTCTGACTGACTGTTTCCAGCGGTTCAGCTGGAGCTGCCAAACTAATTTAATTTATTTTGCAGAGTGAGAAATCTACCGTCAGCAGGCCTCAAACATTTTTAGTGCAACAAAGGACCACAGGTTGGATTCAAACCCGAGGCGGCCGCATCGAGGACTATGGCGTCCGTATATGGGTCGCGTGCGCTAACCACTGCGCCACCAAAACACGCCCACTAAAACCTTTTTAAGTTATACTCTGCTAAAACCGACTAAAACTATCACATATCATAAATATTATTAATAGTTTTGGTCTTCAGGACAAAAACGAAGACTAAATCTAACCCTGCATCGGTTTGTCTTCTGTATTATATTAATCTGCTTCAGCTTTTAGTTTTTATTGTTTTCTGTGCAGCTTCTTCATATCAGAGGAAACAATAAAGCAGATAAAGTTAGAATATTTCTGAGCGGATCAACAACCAGGATAAAATCTATTTTATAGGATTGTGAGTTTCAGAGAAAAGGTCTTTTATTTATTAAATACTTTGAAGCAGGAAATCGTCAAAACTTTAAAACTCTTCCAATATGTCAACATTTTCTATCTGACCCTTTATCATTTTTGTATTTTAGTTTCTTAAAGCATCACAGTGTAACTCTGTGTCGCCACTAGGGGAGCTAGACCTGTAACTTCCAGGTCTAGCTCCCCTAAAGGCCACCGGCAGCACTACGCTGTTACTGTCTGAGCGTTCATCCTGACCCCTGACCTCTGACCCCTCGATCACTTTATAGTAAGCTCAGTGAACCGACCGCTCAGACAAATGGTCACTACTTTCCGCTCCCCTTTGGTCACGTGACTCCGCCTCCTTGTTGTCTCCACCATCTTTGTTCTCTTTTGCTCCTAAAACAAATCCCATGATGCTTTGCGAGGAGAGCTCTTGAAAAGCATTATGGGATATATCTGCTGCNTGACCCAGTTCTGGAAACTGGTTCTGAACCCGGTTCTTGACCCGGTTCTGAATTTGGTTCTTGACCCAGTTCTGGACCTGGTTCTGAACCCTGGACCCAGTTCTGGACCTGGTTCTGAACCCGGTTCTTGACCCAGTTCTGAACCTGGTTCTTGACCCGGTTCTTGACCCAGTTCTGGACCTGGTTCTTGACCCGGTTCTTGACCCAGTTCTGGACCTGGTTCTAAACCCTGGACCCGGTTCTTGACTCGGTTCTGGACCCGGTTCTGAATTGGGTTCTGGAAACTGGTTCTGAACGGGTTTCTTTCTTCCTCCAGTCAGGAGAAGCTCCCCAGCGTCCAGATCAGCGTGGAGGACGAGGACGAACAGAGGTTTGTGGACGCTGAGACGGCGTTATGATCCTTCATCAGACGTCTGGAGGACAATGTGGGCGGAGCCTGGATGAGGACCAATCAGCTTCCGGCTCGTTGTTCTCTGAACAGAAGCTCTTTTATTTCCTCATCGTTTTATGGTGAAACATGGAGACTCCTCAGGTTACTTTGGTTTTTACTTACATGGTCCGCCGCTGCGCTCTGATTGGCCGAACGCTGTACTCAGACTCAGACTCTGTTTGATTTCGATGCGCTCAGCTCCCGCCTCCCACAGACTGTTTATTTAATCCAACGTGCTGATTGGTGTTAGTGTGAGAGAGAGGGTGTGTGTTTGTTCACCGTGATGCCTGCAGGTCAAACCTCAGCACATGTTTTCTAGTTTCTTTGTAAATTTTTAATAAATCAGTTTTGAAGCAAAAATCAGAGTCACTGGTTTTACTGGGAGCCTTTCAAACATCTACCATTAAATTATTATTATAAGACTTTTTTTCCCAATAACAGATGGCGTCATGAACAGGGTCCCCTC
>NW_015150934.1:17088-19512 GCF_000732505.1 Cyprinodon variegatus | reverse complement strand
TCTCCACCATCTTTGTTCTCTTTTGCTCCTAAAACAAATCCCATGATGCTTTGCGAGGAGAGCTCTTGAAAAGCATTATGGGATATATCTGCTGCTTCTAGAAACGGACCATCCAGACCACCAGCTACGGCTAATTAGCATGAAGGTAACAGAAACCTAAAATGGCTCCTTTCTTGAGGTCCTCTTCTTTGACGTAATGATTGAAATGTTCTGACCCTGTTCAGATCCAAATGGATCTCGGTCCAACATGTTAAAACAAACCTGTGAACAGATTTTATTTGAGACAGAAGAAGAAGAGCAAAGCGAAACTTTATTCAGAATCATGAAGCCAACTCATCAAACGGATCAGCGGTGGTCTGGTACCAGGATCACCGGACCTGTTTAGACATCTTCGGTACCATTTCTGCTGGATGTGGAGGTAGGCGGTCAGGGCATGATCCGGGTCTGGTCCTGGGTCCGTTACAGCGCGGTGGAGAGGAGCAGGGGCAGCAGCAGAACCACGGAGAACCGGGCTCCCTGGGATTCCCCTGCAGAGAAACAGAAGGTTCTCCATCAACGATAACGCTTCGATGGTTCTGCAAAATACGCGGCGGATCCACCAGAACCCGGACTCACCTCCGGACCACAGCATGGCCTCCGTCACCTCCAGGGACCCGTTGTGCGGCGCGGGTTCGATCCGCAGCAGTTTGCACAGCAGGGGGTAGATGTGGATGCTGTCGAACGGCTCGGACACAAAGTTCTTCTTGAAGCTCGGTCCGAAGGCTCTGAAGATGGTCTTCATGTCCATCTCTCCGTTATGGAAGCCATGGTCTCCTTTGTTGATGTAAATGATCAATCTCTGGAGAAACGGAGAGAAGTTCAGGAATGGACTTTGGCTAAATCTGCTCCCATCCGGACCTGCAGTGCAGCCGGACCAGGATTTTGGATCCATGAAGGATTGTTAGAGTCGCACTCAGTCATTATATTAGGAGACAAAACGTTTAATTAGACTAAAGCTTTATTAGAGCCGTCTAAGCTGATTATCTCCAGTGGAAGAGATGTGGAATAAATTCAGTTTGCCTTTTTATTACATTATTATTATCATTTTATCACAGATTTATTCTCCTAATGTTCCTGATAACGTTAGGACTTTATTCTTGTTATTACTTTTATCTCAGTGTTTCGGCTTTAGTCCTGTAATGTTGGGACTAATCTAGTACCTAGTATGTTACCTGTTATCAGTGTTGTTTAGTAATGAAGTAAAAATACTTCACTACTGTACTCAAGTATATTTTAGAGTACTTAATACTTTCCAAGAATGTAAATTTTTCTATTTTTACAGTAATTCTTATACTTAAGTACGAGCCATTTCAGATACTTTAAGACTTTTACTCGAGTAACATTTCAGGCAGTGACTTGGACTTTAACCAAAGTCATATTTTGGAGCGGTACTTATACTTTTACTGGTCCAGATTTCAGTACTTTATACAACACTGGCTGTTATCTTGTTGATTTAATATTATGACTTTATTCACCTAATAAAAAAATTAAAGTAGATATATCTTTATGTCTAATACCAGTACTGGAGTTTAGTGGAGATTCTTCTTAAATGACATAATACCATCCATCCCCTGTGATATTTTATTACTGAATGTGTAAAATTTCTATTATATATTAAAGGAGAAGTCTGATCAGCGAGGAATAATCAATGGATCATTATTTATACTTGCTTGATTTAATGAATTTAGCGTTAATCAGCGAAAAAATAAACAATTTTTATCGCGATCACTGAGTCTGGGAGCGGCCATTTTTGCCCAAATATAGTAGCCCCTCCCTCCTGCCATCTTCCAGCAGTGACGTCACGGTGCGGTTAGCCTAGCGCCATTCTCCCCACTTTCCAAGCTAAATCAATGGGAACTACTAGACACATAACAACCATAACATGTATGTTGCTTTAGGTTAATAGACTATATTCATTAGGCAATGTATGCTTCTAAAAAAAAAAAAAAAAAAAAAATTCCCCCCCCCCCCCTTTTTTTTTTTTTTTTTTTTTTTACAACTAGACTACTGTATAATGCTTTTGTCCAACCATCCATTTCCCGTCACGCTTATCCCAAGTGGGGTGGCGAGGGGAGCTGGGGTCGAAGGGCGGAGTCCACCCTGTCCACTAGAGCCTGACATTTTTTCAGGAATCCCACGGGTCACGGGATTCCCGTGGGATTCCCGTGGGATGGGAGTCAGTATTAGTAACGATCACGTGATTGGGACGGTACAGGATTAAACATTAACGGGAGCAGACGGGAGCGGGAGCAAACCAATAATAACTAAAAAAAAAACTAGGATCGAAGCCTAAAAATAAAATAAAATAGAAAGAAAAAAATCCAGTACTGGCGCCGCCATTTTTTTCCCTTAAAGCCTACACTATAATGCGAGTCAAAAAAAACT
>NW_015150934.1:13815-16783 GCF_000732505.1 Cyprinodon variegatus | reverse complement strand
TTGGGAACGGATTAAACGGTTTTGAGAATGATTAAATGGTTTTGGTTTTGGGAACGGATTAAACGGTTTTGAGAATGATTAAATGGTTTTGGTTTCCAGGTTCCTGGTGTGTATCTGCATGCGTCAGATAATGAACTCCAGCCTACATTACCGTGTTAACATGCTTTTCAATCCTTCCTGCTCATTCTTTTCAAACTGAACTTTGCTTTAAACTGTTGTGTGGTTGGAAAAATATAAATTGTAATGTTAAAAATCTAGAAAAAAAAAACTTGACAGTTTTTTGTAATTCAGTATTTTTTAAGTTTCCAGGTTCCTGGTGTGTATCTGCATGCGTCAGATAATGAACTCCAGCCTACATTACCGTGTTAACATGCTTTTCAATCCTTCCTGCTCATTCTTTTCAAACTAAACTTTGCTTTAAACTGTTGTGTGCTTGGAAAAATATAAATTGTAATGTTAAAAATCGGAAAAAAAACTTGACAGGTTAAAAACTTACACTATTACAACTCACCAATTTAACATGTTTAGCTCTATAACATTTGAATGCATCACTACAATGTCTGAGAGAAAAATTTTTTTAATGTATAACCACTGCACAGAAGGCTGCCATATGATAGAAATATTTACACTGTGTGCATACAGTTATTATTATTATTTTCCTAATCCCTGACTGATCATTTTTAATCTAGCGTGTATTATAGTATAGATTAAATTCATCATCCAGCTGCTGCTCTGCAGAATTCTCTCCTGAAGAGCTGAATCACGCCATCTAGCGGAAAATCACACAGCCTTTTCAAATCATGCGAGAATGTGTACAAAACAACAAAAATGGCGCCGGTAACGCTTGTGGCTCGTTTTCGGCGAATGTCTGTGATTTTTTAAAGTAATTTCGGTTGCAAATGCAATGAAATTTGTGCTCTCCCAACAATAAAAACGACTTGCCCCGGGCGATGGGGCGATGGTTAACATTGAGCCCTGCACACATGCTCAGGGAGAACATGCAAACCCCATGCAGAAAGACCCTGGGCCACTGCTGCCTTTTTGCTGCAAGGCCCCAATGCTACCCACCGCCCCACTGAGCAGCCCTATCATATCTTTTGTAGGATCCAGAATTTAAAAGTTGTTCTAAACCTTTTCTGTTTCTGCTCCATCGAAACTTCTGGGCTAAGAAACGTATCTGGAACGGCCGCTGAATGTTAGGAGCTCCGTTCCTCCAGGAAACAAACTTTCTTCAGACTCACCGAGTTCAAGTTGAATCCCAGATCTGCTACGACCACGATGGGAGGCAGACGCTCACTTCTTCCCAGATGGAAGCTCTCTGGGATCTCGTGCTTCTTGTAGACCGTCAGATTTGGCGCGTTGGACAGAGCATCAAACACCTCCTGCTCCTTCCCCGGCTGCGGCGTCAGGACGCCGAACCCACCGTAATCGAGGATCTCGAAGCTGACGAGCTCTAATAGATTCAGGTACTTGTTGAGGATGATCTCGTCCACCAGAGGGCGCTTCTTCACGGTGGTCATGCCGTGGTCTGAGGTGATGACCACGTCCAGGCTGTCCTCCAGGTTGTGGCGTTTAATGGCGTCCCTCAGGTAGCCGATGGTGCGGTCGATCTGCTGGATGATGTTCTTCCTGTCTTCGGTTTCCGGCCCCTTGGCGTGGCCCACGTTGTCCGGCTCGCCGTAGTACAGGGTCACCAGATCAAAGTCCTCCTTAGAGAACCAGTTCATCACCGTGTCGATGTTCTGACACCACTCTGTGTAGTTGGCGTCAGGGTGGCCGGCTTCTTCAAGCCGAACCCTGTTCACCTTCTGACCCCTGTAGGTGGCGGCGCCTCCGGGAAAGAAAAACGAAGCAGTTTTCAAACCCTGAAAGAAGAAAAGATCAGATGAGCTTCAATCTTCTCCTTAGTTATGGTCACCTGGACCTTCAGGGCCTCTGCAGGTCTCTATGGTCCCTGTTCTGATGACTCGCCTGGTCCTGAGCTGTGATCCATAAGGGCAGAACGCCGTTGTCCCACCACTCGGATCTGTTCAGGGTCTGCTTGTAGGGAACCTTCAGGTTTGTTGTGGTGTTGAACATCAAATTGTGGACAACTTCGTGGTCTTCTACCCATCTGCCTAAAACAGACATTTAACACCGTGGTTCAGCCATTATACAGCGCACCCTGGTGGTCAGAGTAAAACTGAAATGTTTATGCAGTCATATAAAGTTTAAAGCTATAGAGGACAATCTTTGTCCTACTAATTGTCAATCATTCTGGTGATATGTTTGAGGTCGTCCTACGTGCTCGTCCCGTTAGCTATCTTTTTCTGCTCATGCGCACTTTCAGGCGTATTTCTGTGGTGAGCTACGGTTTCAGACAGTCATTGAAGCTCACTTTTCTCACCGCGGTTCTTTGAAAATGGCCGAGGGTCGTAAGAGAAAAAGTGTCTACGAAGTGTACGAGAAGAAAAAAAAGGCACCCGAAGAGGCAGATATATCCCAGAATGCTTTGCACAGAGAGCTCTCCTCACAAAGCATTATGGGATTCACTGTCACCATAGGCTGTTGCTACACCACAGCAGTGACTAATAACAAAGATGGAGCAGGCAGCACGTAGTGGAGGAGGAGTTACGTAACCAATGGAACAAAAAGCAGTGATCATCTGTCCGAACTGTCAGTTAACTGAGTTCACTATAAAGTTCACTATAAAGTCCCCGCTCTATATAGTGATGGAGGGATTTAGGGGTTAGAGCGGACGTTCAGACACAGCAAAGGTCTGGTTATCCTCCAGCAGCAGTGTGTCACAGTCGCAGGTATTTTTGATTTATGCCAAATTTTAAAACTTGGTCTGTGCTATTCTATTCAACACCACAACGCAGGTAACCTGACTCCGCCGGATGGATTTGCTGGATTTGCTCCGCATATCCATCTGGAAACCTTCCGTTGAAGTAATTTTGGGAAGGGGCGAAAATACTGGTTAGCTGAT
>NW_015150934.1:10769-13110 GCF_000732505.1 Cyprinodon variegatus | reverse complement strand
TTCAAAGATTATTTCTCTGTGGGAGCCGCTCAGACCCCCACATACCGGCGCTGCGCTGTCACTGGGAATCCCACCTGATCTCTTCTTCCTGACAGTGATGCTACATGATTGGCTGAACGTTGCCACATGATGTAAAACATTGTGGTTGCCCAGACAACGATAACATAATAACATCACACATAATAACATCACACAGCATCCGTGTGCCGAGGCGGGAGCTTCTGTAGCGTTAGCGTGTCTAATGATCGATGAAGTTTTACTTGATCGATAACAAAACTGAACAAAAAATTGTTTATAAAGGTAAAAAGTAGACCATGATATAAAGAAGGAGAGCTGGGTAGCGCTGTGGCTAGCTGTGCTCAGTAGCTAACAGGTTAGCCTCTTTTAGCTCGTCAGTTAGCCATGTTAAGCTAAACTACTTTTAAATTTGTTTCAACAACAACCGTTTGTTATTCTACAAGTAAAATAACGGTTTTATTTGTCTAAAATCTCCACGAAAGTCATTTTTTGTCCTCTGCCCTCCAATCTTAATAAAAGAATAAAGATAAGCTAAGACTTTATTTGTTACCTTATTAAATGGCAGAGCTCAGCCTTAGAAGGCAGAACTTTCCTTCCAGACTGACAGTGATTGTTTTCTACTTTCAGCTACTTTAGATCGCTGATAAAATGTAAAATAATAGCAAATATAGGTAATAATCTGTTGGGACTACAAAAGAGATTCGATCCTTAGGAAACGGTTGCAATAGTTTGTCCGAGTGGAGTTGCCATATGGTGACGTCATAAGGAGGGGCGGGGCCCCGAGCAAATCTGGTACCTACACCGCTCGCCTCTTGGGGTTTTCCCCTACTTTTAATGGCGGTTGGAAGTAGATGTTAGCGTTTTTAATGTACGTAATCCAAACTGCAGGCAGCAGGATAATAAAAGCCAACATATTCTGCCGGCAGGTTTCTACATTTGAAGTTAATTTAGGCGTTAATAAACTGTTTCAGAGGAGTGATCATAGCGCTCTGCATCAGAAGTGCTGCGTCTGACTCCCTGCCAGCTCCCAGATCAGCTTCTCTCATTGGTTGATGCGGCGCATCGACCAGCAGCTGCTGCTTTTTCAGCGCATCCTGAGCCTCAGAAGCTCATGAGGCTCATGAGGCGCTGCTCCTGCTGCTCTAGACGCTGCAGGACCTTTTAATGCACCTGGATGCTGGTGAACCATTGAGTTAGCATGTAAACTAGCTGCTTCATCATGTGCGGTCTGAACGTAACATAACGATGCAGCGTAAAAGTCCTGCCCTCTGCTTGAGGTTAGTTGTTTAGCTGCCAATCTTTGGATTTTTAACATTTCTGCAGCAGTAAATTTATTGTTAATGTAGCAAAAATAATGACGCTTATTTAATTTTCATTATAAAACATTGACCTTTTTGTTTAATTCTATAAGTGTTGATGATTTTTGAATTAAGGGCAACATATAAAGTTTATTTAAATTCAAACATTTTCAGGTCAGGAAATGCAACCATGGATTCATGATTCAAGAATAAAAATATGTTAATTTTGTAATAAAAGGCTTGAACTCTCATGGTTTCTTCTGCCTGATCAGCTCAATGAGCAGGAATCAGGACATCAGAACAAACATCTGATCAAATATTACGGCCATAAAACACACCTGGTCAGAGGTGGACGATCAGAGCACGGAACAGCTGATGGTGCTGATAAGACGGCAAACCTGAACCCAATCAACATGCTAAAGAAAAGATTTAATAATCCTCCGATTTAAAACGCTCCGGAGAAACTGTTCTCTGGGTTTTCTAAAGGGAGGTTTTATTTTTGGATTCCTTTTAGGACCAGAACTGGATCATTATCAGAGGAGGATTAACCCTTTATAGGGGCCTCAGTGAAATACTTTAAAAACACAAATTTCAAGCCAATAGAGTTATTGCAATCAAGGAAAAGACCTTATTACCTTTGGAACATAGAAAAAATATGGATATTTTTATGGCAAAAATGAATAACAAGAAACGCCAACTTTCCCAAATATATTAAGAAAAATAACAAAAGTACTTTTATAAGAAATAAAGGAAAAACACTCTGAGAGTGAAAGAAAAAAATGTATTTGGTCCAACATAAACTTAGAGGCATTAATGCTGATTTTTTTTTTTAGTTTATAGACCTAGATATAGTTGTTAACTAGGCTTATTAACTTTTTAACTTTACTTTATAACTTTTCAATTAGCTTTTTACCTTTTCTTCTTGTAAATTTTTTTTTATAACTTCATTTCCAGTAGGTAATATATCATTTAAGGACTCATTAAATTGGCCAAATGCTAAAATAAGATGTACAGCCATGCAGCAG
>NW_015150934.1:4720-6449 GCF_000732505.1 Cyprinodon variegatus | reverse complement strand
CCGGGACGCCCGGGACAGGACGTGAAATACGGATATGTCCTGGGAAATACGGACG
The DNA here is from genome assembly GCF_000732505.1 of Cyprinodon variegatus. Classification (NCBI taxonomy): domain Eukaryota; kingdom Metazoa; phylum Chordata; class Actinopteri; order Cyprinodontiformes; family Cyprinodontidae; genus Cyprinodon; species Cyprinodon variegatus. The sequence continues at coordinate 6,394 of NW_015150934.1, read as the reverse complement.
TTTGGTCACCCTAATTGAACCCCAGTGGGCCTCGGCAGATGGCCGCTCACACTGAGCCTGGTTCTGCTGGAGGTTTCTTCCTGTTCAAAGGGAGTTTTTCCTCTCCACTGTCGCTTCAAGCATGCGTAGTGTGAGGGAATTTACAAGAAAAGGCTTCGGCTGGACAGGAGATGAATGGGCAAAAATAAATGAGTTAGATGATAAGACTTTTTCTAAAAATAACCTAGTAAGCGCTTGGCCACCATGGTTGTTTCCAGAAACAAAAGTTGACTTGAAACCACATGAAATGCAAAGAGAATGGAAACATAATGAAGTTGGGTTAAAACTAGCAGTGAAGTCATCATTGATGATGATGCAGTCTGGTAGGTGGCGATAAATACTCCTTTCACCATCTGCCAATAAAAAACATGGGTGAGGTGTTGCATGGCGCGTGTTTTTAAGCCGCTTTTGGATAAATGTTCTGGGTCGTGAGTAGCAAGGGAACAGGAAGCGATTATTGTGGGATGGAAGAAGGAAATGGTGAAAAAAGAAGAAGATTGGAAGAGAATAGAATCGAAAAATGAGAAAAAGCTGAAAAAGTAGGTATCAGTTGAAGGGGAGGCCAGTTCAGAACAATCTAGAGATGAACAATCTAGAAATTGCAAAGGAAAAACTAAACGATTAACTAAACTGATTAAACTAAACGGATTAACAAGATGGAGGGAAAAGAGTTCAGTGCAGCTTGGTGGAGAACAAAACGATCAGCAGGGGAGTCATTGGAGGAATTCCTCTTAAAGTATCTGAGAAAGAGATTCTAGAAAATATAAGTGGTGAAAAAGTAAAAATAGCAAAACGGTTAAAAACAACAAGAAACTGAGAAAGATCTGACAGTTTATCTGTGTTAATTAGATCTAAAGAAGAGCAATTACCCAGTAAGGTTTCCATTGGTTACATGAGCTACAATGTGAAAATGTTGAATGATGCTTTAAATGCCAAACATTCGGTCCCATAGCAGCTGGATGCGAAGGAAAACTACGATGTGGAAGGTCTGCTGGAGAGCAGGATTATGGAAAATGAAGGGAAGAAGTTAAAATGAAATGCTGAGAACAGACTGCTGCTAATCGACGACGTGAAGTGAGCAAAAGATCTGAAGAAATTAGAAAAGGGAAATTAGAACTCGGAATAACTTCTGCTGAAGCTGCAAAAAGCATCTAATCCCATAATCCCTGTTAGAAAAACCCAAACCAACAGTTTCTGGAGCAATGTCCCAACATTAATTGATCGTGAAGAAGAAAGATTTTGTTCTTTTCACGGTAGAAGTGATTAATGGTAGTGCTCAGACGACAAGAAAAACCGAAAAAAAAAAAAATAATAAATCAAAATAATAGTGAAAGTTCCAGAAAACTGGGAAATGGTTGAAAACATGATGGGAAAACCAGTAGGACCATCAGAAACTGGAAGAGTGACGATAAATTAAAGATAAATTAGAAATTATGAGGGCAAATGTGATTAAGTATTTATGTTTGGTTAAGTTAAACAGTTTGGAAAAATATTATTTTATTTCTCTTTTTTTAATTAATTAATTAATTAATTAATTAATTAATTAATTTATTTATTTATTTATTTATTTATTTATTTATTTATTTATTTATTTATTTATTTATTTATTTATTTATTTCTGGGTTGAGTCTTGTT
>NW_015150934.1:0-1340 GCF_000732505.1 Cyprinodon variegatus | reverse complement strand
TGTTTGAACCTCTGCGCCTCTTCTGTTTTTAACTTTCTGATGTTGTTTTCATTCTTTGTTTCAGAAATGTCGTCCTTGTGGAGCCTCAGACCGGCGCTGACGACGCTGATTCAAGGTGACTTTCTGCGATCTGAATATTTAGATTTCTCTTATTTCATATATTGATCTATGCTAGTTAGGAATGATGGTGAGATGGAGCCTCATGAAGCATTGAACCGTCTGGCCAAATTGCTTCAACGCTTAATTTGAACATGTCACCACCTACTGGTGGAGTGCAGAACTACAGTTAGTAATATAGTGATTTTTTTTTTGCAATTGTTTTTCTGTTTTGTTTTTTTTTCCATTTAAGTTCCTTTGTAACTGTTAATGATCGGTGTATAATAAAAAAATCTTTTGGACGTTTTTTTTGTGTGTAAAAGAAAAGAAAAACCTTTTAAGGTTCTCAGTTTTTCTGCAATTTTAGTGACATGATCTCAAGCAGACAGTGAAAGTGTGCAAACTGGGCAACGATGAGCCAAACGAAAGGTTTTAGTCATTTTTATTCAAACATAATAATTTTTCCACAGTTTTTGGTTTTAATCAGGTTGGAAGTTATGTGTTCAACCAATATTTTGGTTAAACCAACCAGTCTAACTTTGTTTTTATCCAATCTATATTCGTTCTAGGGCAAACCGATACAAATTAGTCACATTAGCCAAAATAATTGTTGTGTTTTATTGCAAATTTCTAAAGTCTGAGTTGGGTCTTAAACCAAAAACGTCAGGAGTGGAAGTCCATCTCTCACACCAAGATGACCGTTCTTCAGCAAGCAATGCTCCTTAAAACCCAATGTTACAGCTGTAACCTTGCTCAGATTTCCATCATTGTATTGTTTAATCAAACCAAACTAGTTTTAACCAACTAGATTGGTTGGAAAAACAACCAATCTATTCTTAGAATCTATCCAGCTGACAGCAGCTCTCCTCCAAACTCCCACATCTTGACTGAACACTGAGGCTGTTTAAATGCCTGCTGAAGTTCCGGGGGAAGTACAGAGATGCCCCCCTCCTCTACTCGACACGCCTCAAAGCCTCGACTCTCATAACATCAGTATTAGTTTACTCAGCCTGTTTTACCTGCGAGACCAGACGATTCCCCTACGTGAAGATGTTTGTAAGTAGCCTGGTGAGACCATCCTGATCTCGCGAGCTTTCAAGGTTTCACTCGCAGATCAGTCTGGAGACTCTCCGTTAAAGAAAACCTGGAGCTGTTCACCAAACGAACGTCCAATCAGCGTTGGCTTTGAGGCGGGTTGAGGTGTGACGCAACGAGAAGCGCGACAGTTCAGTCTAAAGAACATG
>NW_015150933.1:666795-668749 GCF_000732505.1 Cyprinodon variegatus | reverse complement strand
TTTTCAATACGTTGATTTTTAATCAGACATCTTAAACATCTGTAATCTAAATGCTCTCCACCACTAGAACTGAAGAAACCTCTTGGACGAGAGGTCAAACATTTTCTTGAAAACTTCACATCCATTTGCCTAAACGGAATTTTTATGTATTTTTATTTATTTATTTTATTTTTTGTAAATTAATTAATTTATTTATTTATTTTTTAATAAACGGAATTTTTCAAGCTGGATCTTATCTGGGTACCTCGAAAAGAGTTTCCTTAATTTCTTTCTTAAATTTCAATTTGTCAATTTTCTTTCTTCAATTACTTACGTGTTTTATGAGGGCCGAATCTTTACAATTCCAATGATTAAAATTATTTAATATCTTTTAGATTGTTATCCTGTGTGTTTTGCTTTTCGTTTGTGAAAATGTTTATTGTTTTTCCAGTGCCGGTTCTACGCCAAATTTACCAGGGGGCCAGGAGGGGGCAAGTGTGTTTTCATGGGGGAAGAGAAAAGCCAGAAATAAAAAACAGGGCAAGGGATTCAAATATATATACCGTATAGATGCATGAAGTTACATTTTTATTCAATTAGGTTTAATTAAATTTCCATGTCTCATTAGGTCAATATACATTCAAATTTTAGGAATTTTACTTATTTTTGACTTAATTTAAGTCAAAGTTTAATTAAGATAAATTCAGCTGTAAAAATAAGAGTATTCTTTTATTATTTGTTCTGAAAAAAAAAAAAATAGCCGATGAAAACTGGGATCCTATCTCAGTCCCCTCTAAAGCTATCACCTTATTATTTTTAAATAATTCCCATCAACCAGGAATCAGAATCAGAAATACTTTAATAATCCCAGGGAGAAATTGTTTTTGTTACATTACTCCATCTGTAATAGGGTGACTATAGGACCAGTATGATATACCACAATTTCATACAATTTCATAATATATATAATTAGGGGGTCCGCGCTCCATCTCGCCATCAGTTTGGGGGTCCTTGGCCTCACTCTTTTTTTAAACTTAAATTCAGTGATAAAAATTGTGCACAACTTAACGATGATAGATAGATAGATAGATAGATAGATAGATAGATAGATAGATAGATAGATAGATAGATAGATAGATAGATAGATAGATAGATAGATATGGATTTATTCTGCCCGTTTTTTTTTTTAACTCAGACACCCCTACTTGCAAATTTTACCTTACTTTATTTCTGACCCTATCCATACATTTTTATACCAACTTTTTATTTCTATCTGAAATAAAAAGTGTGTGTGTGTGTGTGTCTGATACCTTTTATTTACTCCATCTTTTTCTTGCTTATATGTGTGTTGGCTTATATGAGTGTTGGCCTAGTGGGTTAGTGCGCCTGTGCTCTGAGAAGGTTGCAAGTACCAAGTTTGATCCCCACGGCCTCCAGCCCTGGTTCCTGAGGAAAATCCTTAACCCCACACTACTCCCTGGGCGCCACACAATGGCAGCCCACTGCTCCCCAAGGGGATGGATGAAAATGCGGAGAATGAATTTCCCCATTGTGAGACAATAAAGGGATTTACATTTACACAATATCAAGCTTTGTACATTTTTTTTTTTTTGTAATACTGTATATTGTTATTATGGTCACTATAGTGATGATTTTTCATTAGCTTTTTCTTTCTAGGTCCTATGCTGCATTTGTGCTCTGTTCAGAGATAATTATTAGATGAGTTTAAACTGACTTACATAAATGTTCTCCTATAGTTTATGTTAATTGTTAAGGAGTTAAGGTTCACTTTCTGATTAGGGATTAAAAATAATTGGGTTTAGGCTGGAACACAGGTTTTAAATCTCATTGTTGCTTTAAAAACAGTCTTAATCATAGGCCTATTAAAAAAGTAACAGAGGCAAATTCAAAACTCTAACATCTGCTTCGATTTGGTTCAATTTCCTTTAATCCAGCCATTGTAAGGAATAAGTAA
>NW_015150933.1:663333-665528 GCF_000732505.1 Cyprinodon variegatus | reverse complement strand
TTTTTTTTTTCATTTTTATCATTATTCTGAGAAATTTCCAAATAATGGTTTGGGCTGCTTAGGGGAACAGTTTGTTGCATTGTTGACTGTTGTTAGAAGGTCCGTGGTTCAACCCCTGGCCTATGTGGCTCCTCCTCAGGTACTCTGGCTTCCTTGCACAGTCAAAAAGCATGACTACTATAGACTGATAGGCATCAGCCCTTCATAACCCCAAGAGACAAGGGGAAGAAGTTGAATAGATTATTAGAAAAAAATCTCTAAAAATTAGGCTTTTTTATGTGGTAGGTGATAATCTGAAAATCTCCACTGCTGCCATGGACCAGCCTGCCTTTATGCATTTGTTCTTAACTAAATTAGGAGATATTCTCCCCACACCTACCTGTGTGTAAGGGGAGAGACTGAATCAAAAAAAAGGCAGGAGATCTGGAGGGTGTCAGCTCGAGAGTCCTAATGGTCTTTGCAGAGCAGCTCACAGCAAAAATGATCTAGAAATAATTAAGCGTTTCCTAAATTAAGTGTATTTACCTTAAGTGAGTAAATAGATACAAAGATTTGCCGATAGAATGAGTATTTATACTCGCTAAAATAAGATAATTAGATAATATGCAATTGAAATAAGAGAATGCAATTCTTTTTTCTCATTTTAAATGTCAATGGTCTTGTTCCATTGAGTGTCTCACTTAACTCCTCCATTAAAAAAACAAAACATCTTATTTTAAGAAAACAATTAACTTAATTTCAATTGTTTCGAGTAAACTATGGGCTTCTGCAGCACCTCTATAACCTTAGCCTGAGCCAAGAGAGGACTCCTGTGATGTGTAAAACAAAAAAATAGTATTTTAAACGGAGTAACCAAACTTATCATCACTACACTGGGAGTAAAGGGTAAACATAGTTCTGTGGAAATTGGCACAATTGACTATAAAGTCTAACACACGTATGAAAAGTGCATACAGAGTCCAAGTATTTATCAACTCAATCTGTACTTTGTGTACTTACCTTATCGATTCATATTAACATTTTGCTGCTCTACATTTACTCCGAAATGAGAGCAGGAAATGTCTGTATTTATTGGGACCTGCCTATACATGAAATATAAAATACCTTTCAAAAAAGCCCTTTTTTACAGTTAGAAAAACGACAAACCTTAACAAGTCCCCTCACTGTTTTGTGCAGACCTTCTGGTGGGCTATATTGCCACCAGGAACCAAAATAAGAAAAAAAAAAACAGGTCACCTCTCTGCCCCATGACTTCCCTGTTCTGTTTTAGCAGGAAGTTTTTTGTCTGTAAAGTAGGTCAGAAAAAAGCATATGGGGACAAGGACTAGTTAAGCTTTATGACTATTTATGATTTTATAAAACCCTTATCTTAGGACATATGATATGGGTTTTTTAATGAGCAAAGAGAAACGTGCTGCTGTGGAATGAGATGTCTGTTGGATAAAACAAGCAAAAAAAAAACCTTACATTTTGTCCTCTATGTCTATTAAGACATGAAAATATGGGCCAGAGATTTATTTATTCTTCTTTTTTATTTGAATTAGTTTTAGAACCTTTCACTGTTTTATGATTCTTAACCTTTTTTTTTTAATAAACTATCAATTTTCTTAAGCAGTTGTGCAGTGACTATAAAAGAGGATGATTATACCGACGATTTGAATAAAATGTAAAAAATAAGTGATAACCTAACTTCATGTCCACAGCAGTAGGTGCTGCAATGTTAAAAGCAACAGATTTAATTTATGATATCTGGTATAGCTGCTTTTAAATAAAGCTGTGTTTGTTTTAATCATCATCGCCTTAACCTGTTTCATGTTGATGCAGAAATGTGAATAATATTGAAAGGGAAATTAAAAAGAAACGTGAGTCTGAAGTTGTAAAATTCTTCACGTGCAAAAATAAATCTTATCTTATTCTAAACAATGAACATAGTCATAATCAGAGTATCATAGTACATGCCACTGCAAGATACCTGCAAAAACATTCACCTCAATAAACAGCAGTAACTAGTTTCCTTCAGGGATTGTTTTACAGCTCAAGCCACAAGCATGTAGATCAGACTTTATAGCATTATAAATGTGTGTACAAAGCATATATATCTTGTTGTTTTTTCTTTTAGATTTTTTTTTTTTTTTTTTTACAATTAGCTATTGGTAGGCGACTTGTGAAAAACAGCAGCTTTTGTAAACCATATG
>NW_015150933.1:660002-661793 GCF_000732505.1 Cyprinodon variegatus | reverse complement strand
AAAAAAAAAAAAAAAAACAGCTCCCCTTTCCGTGTTGATTCCAGTAAGGCTAGATAGTATATAAAGTATTATCAGTCTTATCTAAATTGCACCACTTTTTACTGCTTGTACTTCATCAGAAACGTGAACAAGAAAGTTCTAACTTTTTATTTAAAGATTGACAGTAAATGATATCTAGATCACGTGCTAAAGGTTGTTGTTTTCCATCTGGCATAACAATGCTGACAGAAGTGATTCTACCACATTGTGTCATTGCCATGGTTTTGGTTCTGTTGTGCTTTACTTTGCTCCATGTTTCCTAGTTTTATTGGTTTCATTACTGTTTTGTTGTAGTTTCTAGATTTATGTTAGTTCTCAGGTTTTTCTGTTGTCCTCTGTTGCCCACTTTTGTGTGTATGTTTGTTTCTTTCCACTTGGCTCCCTCGTTGTCTTCTTCTTGTAAGGTTTTATGGCGGTTGGCAAACTTGTGAGAAGTGCATTACCGCCACCAACTGATATGGAGTAAAGCAAGGAAAAAAGAAACGATTCACCCCATAAAGACAAAAAAACAAGACAAAAAACATTTAACTTAATCCAACATAATAAATACTTAATCACATTTGCCCTCATAATTTTAATTTATCTTTAAGTCATCGTCACTCTGCCAGTTTCTGATGGCCCTATCAATTTTCCCATCATGCTTTCAACCATTTCCCAGTTTAAATCTTTAACTTCCAGATATTTTTCTGCAGCTTTCACTATTATTTTAATTTTTTAGGTTTTTCTTGTCGTCTGTGCAGTACAATTGATCACTTCAACCATGAAAAGAACAAAATCTTTCTTTTTAACAATCAGTGAATCTGCTTTAATTTTGGGAAATTTCTCCAGAGGTTTTGAATTAGCCATGTGTTGAACTCTAGGTTTGGGTTTTTCTAACTGAGATGGGATCCTTTTTGCAGCTTCAGCATAAGTTATTCCAAGTTCAAATTTTAATTTTTTTATTTCCTTAGACCTTTTGCTAACTTCACAGCCGTGAAATGCAGCAGTATGTTCTCCACCACAGTTACAGCATTTGATTTGAGCTTCTTTTCCACATTTTCCATACTCATTCTCTCCTGCACACCTTCCACATCTCTGTTTTCCTTTACAAACTGCTGCTATGTGTCCGAATTTTTGGCATTTGTAGCATCTCAAAGGTGGAGGATTGTAAATTTTAACATTGTAGCTAATGAAACCAATGAACACTTTGCTGGGTAATTCCTCTTCCTCGAATTTAAATAACACAGATACACTGTCAGATCTTTCTCCGTTTCTTGTTGTTTTTAACCGTTTTACTTCTTTTAGTTTTGCACCACTTACGTATGTTTTCTAGAATCTCTTCTTCAGACACTCTTAGAGGAACTCCTCCAATGACTCCCCTGCTGAGCTTTTTGTTCTCCACCAAACTGCACTGAACTCTTATCCCCTCAATTTTGTTGATTCGTATGGCTTTGCCTTGCTGGGCGCTGTCTCTGCAGTTGATTCACAAGTCTCCACTGTACAGGATTCTGGCACTTCTGACTCCTCCTAAAAGTTTATATATGGATTTTGTTATGTTAACTGGATTCCAGTTTGTAAAAGAGTCTGCCGGATTAACGAGTTTGAATATGATTTTGTACTAATTTTGCTGTGGAATGCATAGACTGATCATCACTTGACAGCTCTGAACTGGACTCAACTGATCTCTGCTTTTTCCGCTTTTTCTCATTTTTTGAGGCTATCGTCTTCCAACCTTCTTCATTGTCACTATTTCCCTCTTCCATCCTACAAGAA
>NW_015150933.1:655902-657027 GCF_000732505.1 Cyprinodon variegatus | reverse complement strand
AAAAAAAAAAAAAAAAAAAGAATCACATTTTGAAAAAAGAATAGTTAAATTCTGTTTTTAGTAAATCCCCTTGTTATTAATAATTTGAGGATTTTTGCCCAACTTAAAAATGAATTTACCGTCTGGTGAAAAACAAAATTTTTTCAAGAGTTCTTCCCTTGTATGCTTAGCCTTAATTGTAGCAGATTGTGGCAACCCTCGATATTTAGTCATTTTGAAAGGCTTAATTTATATTTTAATCTTGACAAAATCTTGAAAAGGTCATTGATAACAAGTTAAAATTTTTGCAGTCAGAATTTCTATTATCATCCATGTGTTCCTTTAACATTTTATATTGTAGGGTTGCTGTGATTTCTCATATCCCAGCTGGCAGGACTTTGACAATAACATTTACCACCCATGTGGAAGGACGCTATGTGACTATAGTGCTCCCTGGTCCAAACAGAGTCCTTATGCTCTGTGAAGTGGAGGTCTATGGTTACCCCGCTCCAACTGGTGAGACTCGTTTATAAATACTGTCACTAACCTTTACATATGGACTTTAAAATATTGCAAGTCAAATCTTAGCTGAATAATTTTGTTTGAGATATTCACAGTAAGTGCAAAGAAAATCAGGTACAGAACAGAAAGGAAGTGAAATATAGGAAACAACCTTTAGGTTTCTGAAAACTTTTTTTTAGTGGAACAAACATAAAGCCACAACTGTGTTTGTTTTATGTGCCCTGTACTTAGAAAGTATTAGTAGGGATGGATTATGTATGATTAATTATTGTGTAATTCATTTATAAATGAAGTTTACAGTTTAGTCTCTCTTTTGTTAAAAATATATCTAAATTTAGAAGACACACTAAATAAAGTGAAATGTTTTTCATTGTATTTTTTCATTTAATGGCAAGGTATGACTGATGAGAATGTAACTGTAGAAAACAAGACAATACCCTCTGTAATTAGAGGTCTTAGTATTCTTCAAAAGGAGGAAATAATATATAACATGGCTGATATATGATATAGTGATATTTTATCTTTTTTTTTTTTTTTTAGGAGAGAATATGGCAATTTATGGAAAAGCCTCCCAGTCAACAGTTTATCCAGGAGCCATTGCCAACAATGCTATTGATGGGAACC
>NW_015150933.1:649461-652554 GCF_000732505.1 Cyprinodon variegatus | reverse complement strand
CCAAGCTTCTGCCGCCCTGGCGTCCTCTTCCACAACATCGTCGTCCCCGCTTTCCTCGTCCTAATAAAGAATTCATGAGAGGAGACTCATCCACGACCTTCCACACAAAACTCTCCTCCTCTTGCATGTTTCCTCTGTCCATAGCGTTCCTTGACAGTGTCGTTTCTAAGTCACCAATTTAGTGTTACTTGGTCCCAATGGAATTTCCCATTGGGAACCTACTAACACCAAGTTGCTAACTGGTTAGCAAGATGCTTCCGACAAACCGGCCACAATCAAACTTGCTTGCAAACCTTCCGTCACAACAATCCCACCCCCTTGATAAATGACCAATCACATTCACTTTATTCACTCGTGTAAACCGGGCACCACTCGGGATAATTCGGAAATGCAATGTTTGGAACAACCGTTTTCCTATGACTTTAAACATATGTGGTTCTATATGCTGATGGTACCACAAAACTATCAGAAAGCCATATGGTGAATATTAAAAAAAGCCTGACCATCCAGCAATGCCTTGTGGTAAAGCTACTGCCCAGCCTGGTTAAAGACCAACTGATATTGTACGGCTGCAAGCCTTCTACACCAAACAAAGCTTCTGCCGCCCTGGCATTCTCTTCCACAACATCTTCGTCCCACTTTCCTCCTCTAAACATTCCAATTGCTCTAAATTAGTGAAAAGCTAATTTGATCATATCCCTAATTCTTCCAGATAAACTTTGGTTTTCAAACACAAAATCTATCTTAAACTGTAATATGATTTTCAACCATGTTTCCCCTTCCTCTTTGTACATAGTAGTTTAGTTTAGTTTCACTAGTTTTAGTTGAGAGTTTTTAACTTAAGTATTTTTGACTTTGAGCTGAATGATTTTTGTTAATAAACATTTAGATTTTGAACAGAAGTTGTGGTGAATTTATTCCATGTATGTGCAGAATTAACTGTTTGACCATGATTAGAGCTCGAATCACTCTTTAATTTATTGTTCTAACACACAGCTAGAAGGGCATGTGTTCATAAACAATATATAAGAGCCGAAATAATATCTGATTAAATGAGATATTTACCTCCCCTACTTGGGAGGGCAATAAGCATCTTAAAGTATCAGAAATATAAATTAAGTTGGCTGGGAATTGAATAGAATATAAATCTGCAACCTTAATGTTGCAACTGTTGTGTATTAATCTGCACTAATCATAAGATAAAATAAAGTTAATGTTTTATAAGTTTAAAGTTGTTTTCACAAATGAGAAAAACAGAGCAGTTCAAGGCTAAGAGGAGAAAAACAGAGAGCAGTGAGTGTGTGTAGTTACTGCGCCTGGCTCAGAGGAGTGAGGTTTGCAGGACAACGCAGGGTAGAGGCCCCTTAGTGATAAGAAAAGCACCCGCAATAAAAATGAAATATTTGACATCCCAAGGTAGTCCAGCTCNTGTGTGTGTGTGTGTTTTTTTTCAGATTAGAACAATGTGGCAAATAATTTGTATCCACAGAACAGCAGTTAGTGCAAAGAATTCCCCGCAAAGAACGGTGTCGTTCATGAGTGTACAGAAAAATACAATCAAAAGTCTGTCTAACAATGGAGTGTCATTTCTCCTGCTTAATCATAAGCTATAAATCAAAATCTGCAGCTTGGAGGAACAAGCTTGGATTCTGCCCACTATGTGAATATAAATCGATTAAAGAGACCTATCATTCAAAATGCAACACATGTGGAAACAACACCTTTTCATGATAAACTGGCTGCAAACAGAACAATTGGGCTTCTCATCCTTCCAACTATTCCCACTTTATTTTTCAAATTGTTACAAAAAGTTATTTTCTTATAAGATTCCATGCTCTGACATTTCCTTGATTTTCTTTTTTAGTGTTTTTTTCTCAGAGACACCATAACTCCGTCCTATATGAAGAACCGTATCAGGTCACACAAACAGTGGTTTGAGGAAAGCAACCCCTTTATCGGTATTGCTATTGTGTTCAGTCTGTATGTTATTTCCAGTTATACGACCATCACAAGCTGCTTCTGAACTGGTTTTACTGACCCATATGTACAAAGAGGGTACAATGTATTTATTTAGGTGCATTTCAGCTAATAAAATCTGAATCATGTAGCTGCCAATGCGAAAACGTAACTTTTTGTTTTCACAGCAAAATTTAAATCCCAGAGTTAGCAGCTAACACCATTAAATGCTTTTAAGCTGCAAGTGAAAGAATTTGCAGCAGTCTCAATGATCTGTAATTGTTTTACTTGAATTGTTTTTTTTTTTATGTACCTGTCATTTATATAAATGTATCTATGTTTCTTATGTAACTTTGCTGCCTCTTGGCCAGGACTCCCTTTAAAAGGAGGTTTTTAATCTCAATGGGATTTTTTTCCTGGTTAAATAAAGGTTAAATAAAAAAATGATGTTGGTCACATTCCATGGCTTTTCTATATTTGTTCATGTAGAAAAAGGCAGATAAATCAGTAAATAATCAACTAGATTAGTTTGTGACAAACAGGGTCCACAACACTGCTGTTTGGAGAGATTAGGTGGCTGCCTGGTTCCCTGATGAAAATGCTGGAAAAGTAAACTAACGTGTCAGACTGAATGTTATCATTTATCCTGGCCTAAGATCTATTCAACACAGGTCTGATGTCTGTCGAGAATGTAAAATGAGAAATTGAAGTTTGGGATGAAATAAACACATGAGTCAGAAGCATCTGAAAGCCTGCAGGGTATCACAGATTAAATTGTGATCCACCGGGATCTGGAGGAATACGCACTGTAAAACACTCCATCACCTAGGATGTTGTTTGGATGTTGCCATGATGCTTATCCTCCAATTAAGGTTGTAGTACTTTAAATTTGGAATCGCTAATATTGATGCCTTTTCATGTCTTAATAATGACCCTGCCATGATCTGTAACCATGTTTTATTAGGTCAGCTGTCATCTTATTCCCTTCTGTTTGTCTGTGGATGTTTGCATGCAGATCAACTTTAAACCATTTACATTTTTAAAGTGTCTGGCAAGTGAGTAATATTTGATTTACTTTTTAATATGTGTCTATACTGTTTGTTTCTCTGGCACATTAGAGGGACAGATAAGAAACTC
>NW_015150933.1:639270-646672 GCF_000732505.1 Cyprinodon variegatus | reverse complement strand
AAATGATTGAGCGAGAACTGTTCAATAGTTGTTGCCTTCTTCCTTTTTGTGCTTTCTTCAGCGTCGCTCATCTTTGTCGTCCCACCCTCAAAACTCCATCCGCATTGCATCCAAAAATTCAAAACACATCTCTGCGATGTGATTGGCCCGCCAGTTCTAGGGCCTGGGGCTTTGATTGAAGACCAACTCGCAGGCAAAAATTAATTTTGCCGCTGGCCTAATTTTGGACCAATCCTCCACACAGATCTTCTCTAGATCAGTCAGGTTTCTGGGCTGTCACTGAAAAATACATAGTATGAGCTCCCTCTAAAGATTGTCTATTGGGTTTAGGTCTGGAGACTGGCAACACCAGAACCTTGATATGCTTTTTACAGAGCCGCTCCTTGGTTATCCTGGCTGTGGGTGTGTACGTTTACAACTTTTAACGAGAGTCAATTGCCAAAGATTTATGAGCCAAAGGGCCGTAATACATCACCAATCGTACAACGAAAGAAACAGCTTTACCCGTCATTAAATATTAAATATTTGTCTTGCACATCTAAAAAATATATTGATATATTTCAAAATACTTAAATTTTTACCAAAAAAAATGTATTTGTATTTTTTATGTCTTAATCTACAGCTAATGTCTGCAGCTTACGGCTTTTGCTGCAGCTGATGTTTTTGTCCTTGGCTGTTTTGATAAGTTGGGTGGTTTTTGTAAGATGGATAAGATATAAGATGAATCTTCACTGTGTTTCAATTCATTGGAAATGTAATAGAGTCAGACTAAGCTGAAACATAAAACTGGAAAGATAAGTTTGTGATTAAAACCTGACATACGACATTCTGCTGCCTTAAGGGTCAATGACTGAGCATCACATGCAGGAACCAAAAGCAGGGAACATGGGTTTTAGCTTCCTCAAATGAAATTAAAATAATATAAAAAATACCAACAATAAAAAAGGAACTTTTTAAAATACATCAGGCAAAACTTGAAAAGTGATACGCAAATAAATAAATGACAAAACTATTAAATTAATGCATTATATAAAAAAAGAGTGGAAGTGCTTACTTCATTAGTAAGTAAGTATGACTGAGAGGTTTAGTTTGTAACGTAATATTCAGGTATATTTTGGTCTAATTAGGAACATCACCTAAAACTACAAAGTGAAAGCAGTTGCCCCAGGACAGGCTTGATAGCTGATACTTTGTGTATCTCAGCAAATATAAGCTACTGTGTGAGAAGCAACTAGCTACGGAGGAAATGCTTAAAGAAATTAACAACTAAAATGGACTGCAATAAATTAAACTTATTGTACATTTAAGCTGGTTTTCCTCTGTTCCAAAATGTTATATTACAGAAACTTCTACGACCTGTTTCTGCATCTATAGCCTTAGCTAAAACTGTACTGAGCATTCAGCATTATGTATCTTTATGTAGTTGGTAGATCTATATAAAAACTTTTGTTGCACAGCACTTCCAAAGGTATCGCATAAATTATAATTAGGAGTCAATTTTTGTAAAGATTTTTTTTCAGTATCATCAATGGAAAAATATGTATTGTTGTAAGATGTATGCAAAGGAGATACCCAACTTAGGACCTGTAAGCACAGAAGAATAGAAAACAATTACTTTAACAGCCCTGTTTGTTTTGGATGCCCAAGGATTTATGTTACCCAGGTGATAGAAATCCCAGGGAATTTGTCAGTACTGTTTCCATTACTCTAAATGCCCAGGGACACTCAGCCTGAGAGAACACAAAAAACAAGAATAAAAAACATCTAACAGGATGATTTTATTTAAACACGGTAAATGACAGGTAAAATCTTAACTCATTATGTTTAATTGACACAGTTTATCACACTCTCAGATCTGTGTGCAGGTTTTATAGTGTACTCTCTAACCTGTCCTTGCAGGTTCTTTCAGCAGAGTGGCAGCCTTAGCCTCTTATCTTTGACTTCAGTCAGGAGGCGTTTAAGGAGAGCTGAAACCAAGAAGAAGATGCCAGTTTATTTTTGCTTGCAGCAACAGACCTACTCCCTGGAATGCCTTTAGAAAGATTAATCCTGTTTTTGCTCCCTAATTTTAAGACTATCTTGATTCCAGATTGCTCAGCCTAAATCCAAGATGTGCAGATATCCAAGTGAGTCTCTCTGCTTGTCTTTAGAACCCATCTGGAATGGGAAAACATAGTTCAGTAGTCTTCTCAAGGGCTCACCTATCTGGCGATCCCCCCCATGCTCATTTCCGTGCTGCCTGAGCACCCTCTCGAGGAACCATGAGACCCCCAACACCTACAACAGAGAACAGCAACCTGCCTTTCTGTCTCTGTTTGCAGTCATTGCTTCTTTAATTTCTTTCTGTCTGTGCGCTCTTAATTAGAGAATTAAGAATGTAGAGAAAATCAATGGATTAGCTATCAGCAGCTTAATCAAATTTAAAAGGTGCTCTATTTTGTTTATTGAAGTCAAGTTTCTAGGCAACACAAATAATGATGCATGCATTTTTGTTCTGGCTCAAATAAAGGACAGGGCGTGCTGGTAGTTAGAACTGCTGTCCTTTATCAGGACCAATATATACCTGAATAATTACCTCACATACTGAACCTCTCAGTCATGCTCACCTGCACACTAACTGCACGTTATATTTATTAAACAAGAACAGAATCTCTGTGTAAATTTTTCTTTATGTATTTTACCAAACTCCTTTCTTGTGTCGTTGCTCTTTCATATTTGAAGAAGTTCAAAGCGGAAAAAAAACCTGAAATGCATTCATTGATTTGTGTTCCTCCTTGTGATGCTGTCATTCCTCTGCCTTTAGTGCTGCAGAATGTCATATGGCAGGTTTTTTTAATTAAAATGTTTTCCTTCCAGCTTTAAGTTTCAGTTGTCATTTCCCGTAACTTTTCAAAACAAGAATTCTAAACTGCGAGGTGAAGCAAATAAAAACAGAAAGTTCAAATTACAAACTTTATTCAGAAAACTTTATGATCACCTTTATTTGCAATTTGTTATTTTTCTGCATGTTTTTCCTGTTTAACTGTTAAGAGATATATCGCCATTCTAAAATTGGTAACTTAGCCTTTCTAGGGCAAATATAACATGGGTTTAGTTTTTAACAGTTTTTAGCCCTTTAAAGTATTTTATATACATGGAGTCTGAGCCTGTCTATTCTTTGACTGTTCAGGAACTGGACGACTATAAAAACATTAGTCAGAACCACATTGGTTACATGCATAAAAAGTATGACTCATGCCTTTTCTAGATCTTACAGTTTAAGTGAGGCTCAATCTATAATACTGGATTACCTACTTAAACATAAAAAGCAACAATATGCAAATACATTATCATGGACAAACAGACATGTCTAGGTTATTTATTTTTGCTGTCACCTATTTGGAAACACAGGAAGGAGCAATCAGCTAATTGAGCTTAGTGATTGGGAAAAAAAACATTTGATTCCTTTACAGGCAAGCTGAAAAGTCAGCTAAGTACAAAACAGAGAGGAAAACAAAAAGAAAAGTGACAAGACGAGAGGAACAAACTGTAGAACAAATAATGTATGTCTATTCTATTAAAATTTATGTATCTGTATAATTGGTCTGTTTTATGTGTTGTCTTCTCAATCCAGAGGGCTCCCTGCCTGCCTTTGCCCCAAATTTCCTAAATCCACCCCTGCTGCTCTTAGCTAGAGTCTCCTCACACAGTACTTATTGTTGAGCAACACAATAATCAGCTATCAGTGGCTTAGTCAAATTTAAAAGGTGCTCTATTTTCTTTATTGAAGTAAAATTTATAGGCACCACAAATAATGATGCATGCATTTTATTTCTGGCTCAAGTATTGGACAGGGCGTGCTGATAGTTTTAACTGCTTTCGTAGTTAATCTAGTTAACCTCTTAGTCATGCACACATGCACTTTAACTGCTGATTATATTTATTATTACTTAAGCAAGAACAGAACTATGAGTCCACATTTTTGAAATCTTTGTTTGTAAATTATGGTTTTGTATTTCACCAAACTAATTTTTATATTGTTGCTTTCTCACATTTGAAGAAGCTCAATGGGAAAACAATACTTGAGCTTACATTCAGTGATTTGTGTTCCTCCTTGTGATGCTCTGTCATTCCTCTGCCTTTAGAGCAACAGGATGTCATATGGCAGGTTTTTCATCACAATGTTTTCCTTCCAACTTTAAGTTTCTGTTGTATTTTCCTATAAGTTTTCAAAACAAGAATTCTGATCTTTTTTGCAGATATGAAGCAAATAAAAACAGAAAGTTCAAATAAGAAATTCAGTCAGAGTCTTATACTTCCTGATCACCTTAATTTGCAATTTGTTATTTTTCTGCATTTCTTTCCTATTTAACTGTTAACAGATATGTTGCTGTTCTAAAATTGTTTACTTAGCCTTTCTAGACCAAGTATGACATGGGTTTAGTTTTTAACAGTTTTTGGCCCTTTACAAGTATTTTATTTACAAAGAGTCTGAGCCTGTCTATTCTTCTTTGACTGTTCAGGAACTGGACGACTATAAAAAGAAAAACATTAGTCAGAACCACATTGGTTACATGCATAAAAAGTATGACTCATGCTTTTTGTAGTTCTTACAGTTTAAGTCAACCCATAAGACTGGATTACCTACTAATTAAACATAAAAAGCAACAATATGCAAATGCATTACTGTAAACAAACACCCACGTCTATATATGGTCGACACGCCTGCCGACAGGGAGGGACAACTTGGCCGCTTGTCCCAGGGCCAAGGTATTTTAAAGATGTTTGCAAGGAAAATTGAGTTTTATTTGTTAGTTTCATAAAATAATTTCCTATTATTACTCTCTTTAGATTATCCACAGCAGTATTGGGAAGTACACCCACTAGACATCTCCTCTAACTGGTTATGCCGCTGATGCAATTTCTCTGAAGTTTATCAAGCTGCTATACAGTACACTAAAGTTTGGACACACCTTCTCATTCAAAGAGCTTTCTTTATTTTCATGACTATGAAAATTTTAGATTCACGTTGAAGTCATCAAAACTAACACAGAACCTGAATCTTCCCCTTTTTACATGGTCAGGAAGCAGCTCTATCATTTTAACATAGTTACATGGCTCTCACCTGAAGAACCTGCCCTTAAGGAACAGCTTTAGATCTTTAGACTTTAGATCCCCCTGACCTGCAAAAGCCTGTGAATAAAGCCATAGCCCATCATGGCTCCTCCCCTCAGTTATCTGAAGGGAGGGGGCCTTTAGAACTGTGCTGGCTGAGACTTATATTATTTATGGCCCACATATTCCTCTAAACGTTTATTGGAGGGAGGGCATGGGTCTCTGTGAGTATATTAGACTACAAGAACTACAAATTATTGTGTTATCTGATCGATACGAAATACCTTAAGATCTTTATAAGTAACCATCACAAAGTTATTTAATTGCATTAAAAAAGCATATAGCATGTTTTAGGGATTTCTCCAAACCCGCACACAGAGATTTGAAGAATTTGTCCTGCTGTTGGTTATCTGTTGTTTCTGAGTCTCAGCAATGAGAGAAAGAACCGAGTAGCAAAATCACGGAAAGTTGTATGAAAAGTAAAAAATATCCAGGGCAATAAAGTTTCAATTGGCACAACTAACAGTTTAATTTTTCCATTTCTCTGTCATCCTTCATGTCTTTAGAATAAAAATGAGCAAAAATTAATGTTTTCCCTTTTCTGTTCTCAAAAGCACTGACTGTTTATACTGAGGGAAACAAATTATTTACAGTCCAACTCGTTAGAAATGTCTTTAAAGTTGAAAGTGTGTTGCAGGAAAAAAGCAAAATAGCAACAAAAAATGCCACAGGGAAGAGTGAAATCATGAGTTGGAATTCAGTTTATATATTGTGTGAATATATGTGATATTTTGGTCAGAGGGGTGAACAAATGCAGAGCCTGCTGTGCTAAAGCATTAAAAGAGCAGCAGAGCATCCAGACTGACTGTTGCCATGCAATGGTGCATCACGTTAGACCACTTCAATTTCAAAGTGGTGGTGGACGAAAGCCTGCTCTCAAGAAGAGGAGTGTTGTCGACTGTGGCCTCCATCTTCGACCCCTTAGGCTTTGTTGCGTCCTTTATTATATTCTGGAAGCTAATACTATAACAAATGTGCTGTGACAAGGTCAGATGGGATGATCTGCTGCCAGACGATCTCAGACCACGGTGCGAGTCCTGGCTTCCGGACTTGAAGAACATGGCGGACGTCAAGATTCAGCAATGTTATTTCCTATCAGAGTTCAAGCAAGTCCAAAGGTATGAACTCCATTACTTCTCTGATGCGAGCGTCCTGGGGTATGGAGAATGTACTTACCTTGTGGTAATTAGCGAAACAAGACAAATCCACTGCTCCTTAGTGATGGGTAAAGCCCAAGTCGCCCCCACTAAAGTCAAAACTGGGCCAAGACTCGAGCAATTGGCAGCAGTCGTGGCTGTACGCATGAGGTACATGCTCGGAAAGGAGCTAGAAATAAACGCTTAAGAAGTGTTTTGGACGTACTCAAAGGACATCCTTGTATATGTGATCATTGATGCAAGAAGGTTCCACGTGTTTATGGCAAATCGCATCCAGCGGATTAAGAACAGCATCAGACCAGATCAGTTGAGACATGTGAGCTCAGAAGAGAACCCCGCCGATCATGCGTCGAGAAGGCCTGCGGGCAAAGGAACTCATTGCCTCCAACTGGTTCTCTGGTCCTCATTTTCCCTGGTGTGAAGAACTTTCCAGTGGAAATGTTGAGGTGGAAGATGTAGCAGCAGGAGACCCCGAAGTACATAATGTCATCACACACAAGGCTTCAGCTACACAAGTTACACTGCTGGATGGTTTCCTTAGATTTCCCTGCTGGACAAGATTAGTCAAGGCCGTTGCTCGTCTCATGCGACTTGCTAAGGAGCTGAAAGGTTCAATCCCAAAAACAAATGAAGCCACAAGTCTTGTAGAAAGGAGCGATGCCGAGGCTACCATCATCAGTCTTGTTCAGACAGAAGCTTTCATGGAAGAAATCCTAACTTTCCAGCAGAGGAGGGAGCTCGTTAAGACCAGTAAGATAAAACTGAACCTTTTCTTGACAAACAAGGGATCCTCAGGGTGACAGGTCAGCTGACGCATGCTGATTTGCACCACCACATCAAGCATCCAGCTGTTTTACCTGCCAAAAGTCACATATTGCTCATACAGCATTATCATCAACGAGGCATAACAGTGAATGAAGTGCGAGCCAATGGATTTTCGATACTCGGATGCAGTAATGCTGTCTCATCCTGTGTGTCAAGGGCAGATGGTTTAGATGGTCTATAAAAGAATCAGAAATGGCAACAGAAACGCTACGGTCAATGATATAGTGATCGTGCAAGATGACACTGCCCCAAGAACTGAATGGAAA